>NC_057806.1:509022041-509028948 GCF_018294505.1 Triticum aestivum | reverse complement strand
TGGACCGTAGGAGTTTCATTCATCTCACCATCCATTGACGGTGCGCCAGCATCTCTAGCTCGTAAGACAACCCTGCCGTCAAACAAGGGACTAATCTACCCAAACACAAAAGCAATAACCAGTCAGATCTGTTCTTAGGTGAGCACGGAGAAAAAATCACCAGCCCAAAGCATTGCCATCCAAACCTAAAACAACCCCGCAAGTGTAAGGAGTACACACCAAATCAGATCTGATGGAACATTAGCATGCATCGAGAGCACTCTTTGAAGAACTCCAGGACATCCATGGCGAAATCACCTTTGTTTCTGGTGTACTAAGGGGTTAACGGGCCGAACACACATACCCGCCTGCCAGTCGTCTAGCACTAGTAGTTATCAGTATCTTCCCGTGGGCCCATCCAATTGATTTATTGATGTACTGGGTCATATTCAAAATAGCCCACACAGTGGGCACATCCAATTGATTTATTGATGTACTGGGTCATATTCACAATAGCCCACATAGAACATCATGTTCATCCAAGCACCGGCCTAAACAGGGGCCCACGTACAAATCAAGAACTCCAGAGAATGGCTCGATGTATTCCTACAAAATTGCTAGCGTATATCACCGAAAAGCCAGAAGCCACGGGTCCCAAGGTAACAATCATCGACCAAGATTATGGCCTCCAGGTAGCTCGGCCTCCAAAATGCTCTACTCTATAATAAAATCTTATATAATGGGATAGAGGGAGTGTTTACTACATCATTGTGCAATTGCAGTTTAGTTCCTAATATTAACTTGGTGCTTGTAGGTACATATGTCATTGATAAAGATCCACGCTTTGACCCTTTTTGCGTACGAGGCAATGAGATATTCATGAACCAACATGAGATGAGGAAACTGATAAAGATTGTTAGTAAAATGGGTCAAAAGATAGCAAATAAACTATTTGTTTACAATTTATCCAAGACAAAGGTGAACTGGAGGATGGTAAGTAAGAACTCGGTAGCCTTCTTTTACTGTCCATAATGAGTTGTTAGATGACAATGTCTGTTTTTTTTCTTTGTTGTGGTTTACAAAGCAGGTTACCCAAGATTAACTCTAAAAATACATGATTGGTGGAAATGCAAAGGTTAAAGTATTGATACCAGACTACAATTACTATCTAGAAGTCCTCATGAAGATAGTGAAGGACGGACGGTCGGTCATCACAAGGGATTGGACTAGAGTCGTGCGTGCATTCGTCATGGAGGATGGCACAATATGGACATTGTGCTTCACCTTGTTCAGCAAGAAGAATGTCTTTCGCCTCTTTCTTTACCGTCTTTAATACAAGTATATTACCCTGGTTTATCATTCTGTATTTGGTGCTTATGTAATAATTATTATTTTGATGTAATTCTTGGAAATATGTACCTGTCAATCGAATAATGCATTGGTGTTTGAACCACATGGATATGAATAAAGTTATTGTCTACTTTCAAATTCAAATTGTGTTCAATTTTAAATTGCAACGATTAAATTAGGGACGAAAATAGCTCTGCAGGTCGTTATGCCGCACACGGTCTGTAAAGCACAACGTGTGTGATGTACCTCATAATCCGACACAGTCCATAGAGAGAAAACATGTGCCACCAAGCACACAATTGCCATTTGCAAAGCATGTGTGATGTCAGACAATATCATGAACATTAAATGTTTGTGATAGTCGCCTTATCATACACGATCTACAATTATGAACTGTTTGTGATGTCGTACGCATCGTCAATGTTTCGCCACAAAATAGCGTGTGCGATAGTTATCCCATACAACACTAGTACGATAGGCGAACATTTCATAAACTCATACGACACGCATATGATGATTAACTTATCTTCTCAATTGCATATATTGCATACGCTTCGGGAAAAGTAAATGTCTGTGATAGTCTCCTTATAATACATGCTTTACAACCATGAACTAGTTGTGATGGGGAGCACATCGTAAATGTTGCACCACAGAATACCATGTGTGATGGTAATGCCAACCCGCACGAGCATCGATGATGGAGCGTTGGGTTATTCAATATATCACAAACAGTTGTGCGAGGACTTGCATTTGGGATATATGTGGGTATCACATACGCTTAGTTCTGCAAAACGTATGCATTCCTATTGCCTATCACTGACGGTTTCTGAATCGTGTGGGAAGGACCCCCCATGCACACACAGGCAAGTCAACGACTTAAAACTCTGTCGCAGAAAGGGGGTAAAAACCATTTGTATAACACGTTGCTGCACACGTGGTTGGTCGAGACGGAGGACGGTGGCGGCGGTCGATGCAGACAGCGGGGGCTATGCGCGGTCGAGGCGGAGAATGGCGCAACGGCGATCGAGGTGGACTACGCGACGATGAGTAGATCCGGCAGTGGTCACGGCATCAGGCGTGTGGAAAGGCCCCACCGGCTGGTTAGAAGGATGGCACCGGCGGTCGAGGCACAGGATGCGTGGAAGGGGAGAAGTCTGGAACTAGCAGTGAGAGAGGAAACGATGGAAATGAAGAGGTTGCAGACGGTTGGGTGGGCGATGGAGAGTAACTGTGTGTGGAGAGCACTGGCGGGCGAGAACAGACACCCGCCACGGCAAACATTTTTTAAATTTTGATTTGTTTGGCGTGGCTTGCCAAAGTTTTGTTGTGAAGGGAGCCATGTTGGGCCTGCCACTGCTTACCCGTTTGCTAGTGGCGCACACTAGCTCACTGCCCACCACTACAATTTCCATCCAGCGGGCATTTTTGGAAGAGGCTACCTGTGGCGGGTGCTTACTAGCACCCTCCAATGGATAGCCCGTAACTATGACGGGTACGGCCGGGTACACGCCACTGCTCTTTTATAAAAATAGCTGTGGCGGGTGCCCCACCTCGCCCGTCACTCATTTGGGTTCACCTATAAGCTCTTTCCCAATAGTGCATCAGTCTATTGGATTGGATGACAATGGTATGACAAGTGGAGGGGCGGCCGGAGATGGGACCATGACAAATAGGAAATGTCGGGTGATGGGAAGGAAGTAGGAGAAGGAGAGGGGCGTGAATGACAATGCGACAAGCAAAATGTCTTCCACATGGACAGACATTATTTCGACCAAGGGGGAGCAGAAGGAGGAGGGGTACAAGCTTTTCTTGGATGTGCAAATGGAGAGCATGTTGTTTGACCGGGAGAGGGTGCACAAGACGTTGAACATTTAGAGGGAGAAGACAGACATAGAGAAGCAAGAGAAGTGGGCAAAATGGGAGCTTGAAAAGGCTAAGGCATTGGAACCAAATGAGCTCGAGAAAGAGAAGTTGAGGCTTTCGAGTGACATGGAGGAGTCGAGGTCTTGTTGCAGGAAACTAGCCTCTTGGATGAGAAATTAAGAAGTGATTTGACAACAAAAAGGAGCGCAACAAGGGAGTCGATAGACATTTGTGTATCACCTACGTATGACTTGTTGAATTTTATTTTAGCTTGTGTTGAATTGTTGAACCATGTTTTATTTTGATTGTTGAACCTATAACTTGTGTAATGCATGACAATTAATACTTCACATACTTATATTTTTCTAGAACAATTCACATACTTATATGGTTATCACCATCCGGTCATTTCACCACTAATATAGTAATATGGGTAAACTTTATGGAAGGAACAATAGGAAATTTTCTGGCCCAACTTTTAGAGAGCTCCCACGGGTGGTGAGAATAACATATTTGGACAGATATAACAAATATTGGTGTACTGAGCTTATTTTTCTTAATTTTTTTTTTCAAAAGTCACAGTTTGAACTTTCATTTTTTTAAATAACTCCACCTGTTTATATGGAGTTATACTACATGTATTTAACGTTTAATGTTGATATATGTTAACATGTGAACTACAAAAAAAATCATAACTTTGATAATGGTGAACAGTACATCCATTGTTCATTATTAGAAATTCACAAATTTTGCATTTTTGTGTAGCTCAGATATCAACGTATCATCGTGGAACATCATACACTTGTAGAATGCATCCATATGAACGTATGTATAAAACGTATGATTTTTTCAGACTTCGAGCTAAGGTTTTTGATATTTTTATAATTCAAACTCCAAAATGCCTCACTCGCAAAACCTAGCAAAATACACAGGAATACAATTGCTAAATTAGAAATAATAAGCAACCTTCCAAAAAGGTGCTATAATTTTGGGAAAATGTAACCCACTGCATATGTACACACAAATAATAAGCAACCTTCCAAAAAGATGCTATAATTTTGGGAAAATGTAACCCACTGCATATGTACACATGTGAAATTCCGCCCAAAAGCAAGTTTGAACAGGTTCCCAAAACAAAGGAAAAGTCAATAAAATAATGGTAAAAGTAATCCGTTTGAGCACATGGTTAGCACGTACGTGCACAATGCAATATAGTACAAACTCATACAACACAAATCATTATACCATTCATACATCAGAACAACAAACATCTAAGTTGCTTTATTTCACCCTTTACTAATATTGACCCCAGCTCCTACTAGTTCCAACTAGCAACTTTGCATCGGTTATCATGTTGTTCTTTTTCCTGCGCCTTCTTGCCAAGCTCCAGGATCATATTGGCAGCTGCAGAGCACCTGGCATCATATGGGGTCGGATGAGGATCGCCAGTGATGCTCATCTCAAAATCAGGGCATTTCAAACGTACTTCGCCAACATGCATTCCTAAAAAGATAGGAGAGTGACCGGTGAATAAGTGCTTGGAAAACAATGTGTGAGAGCTACGGATGAGAGAAGATGGCACTAAATCAAAGACCAATTCCTGGTTATTGCTAGGCGAACACCTATTCAGTTCTTGACAAGTGGAATGCAATGAAGTGAGTAGAGGTGATCTCTGATAGATCCTACAATGACGTGATAGATGTCTTTGGTAACCATGGACCAAAACGTGACGCGCGCTGAATAAACCTAACACTTGAATAAAACCCAATGCGCGTTTATAGATCTGACCACTTGAAAAACTCTTTCCCCAAGCATGCCAAGCTTACTACACCATATATGGTAACATTTCAATGCATGATACTAACGACACATTATAGGGATTGGATTCAATAAACGCTAATCGAAAAGTACGTGTCGCGAGACCCATTTATATGAAATTCTTTATTATTGTGCGTATAAGGTCCAAGAACCCAATGCTTGTCCATTTGGAAAATTAAAGAGATAAGAGTAAATGTATTTACACATACCATCTACTGGCGACGGTACTACTGTGTATCTAGGGGCCATCCAATCGCAATCACAACAGATCTCACCAAGCTCCTGCATTGACAAGTGTCAAAAGTACATACGGCATTTTAGAATTTAATGCCTCAGTTGAGCGCGAGGTTTCTTACCATACATTTATCGCGTTGGGCGAGTGCCTCCTTCAAGTTCAATCCCATCCTCTTAGTGCTCTTGGTTTTGCCATCATCGCTAGAGAAAGTTAGATTGGCAACTTTCATTACATTTGAGTTAGGTTCATTATATTTCTCCATTATTGACAACACTTCTGTTGTCATCTTCTCTTCTACATAAGGTTTAAACATGATGAGTAATGGAAATGTGGAACTCATATAAAAATAAATTCTTGCCAAAATTTGCCATACTTCTAATGGACGATTTGTCCACAGTTTAAAGTGAGGTACACGGTAGTTTAACACAGAACTTGGGGAAATGTATGGCTCCCAGCAAAACATGCCACAATGTTTGCCACAAAACAGTGACAATTCTATAAGTGATTATCAATCTAACGATGTTTAGATGTGTAAAATGGTAGAATACCAGTCTTAATTTTCTGAATGTCCATATCACATTGAGCACTTCCGTCTTGAAGTATGAATTCCTTACGAAGCTGAAACAAAGAGGGGATGAATTCACATCAGATTCTCAACTAAAACAAAATATAAGAAAAATAAGCATCGTTTTTTTTCGTGAAACAAAAGAGAAGACATATAACATACAATAGAATCCCGTATTTTCTGAATCTCTAGCACGGAATCACGAATCTGATCATTGCTATTCTCAGCGACGCCACCTTCAATGAAATTAAGAACACATAGGTTAAAAAGTTGGAGGACCAATAACCAATAATAGGGAAAACTAGCTGTCTTGCGATCACAACCTTCCATGATTTGGCGTTCCAAAGCAGCATCCTTCATTACATCATCACCACGTGTTGCCTAATACAACAAACCATTTATTCAAATGCCCTATATCTATGTTACTCACAATAATATAGGGTGCATGGGAAAACAAAAATGAAAGAAAAGTGCAACAGCCTATATATACACATGGTGGCTAAACTAAGCGAGCGTGCAAATCCTCTAATCGTACGCCCTGGCTCGTTGGAGCCGTTGAGAACTGGCCAATCAAATTGAATTAAATCCTAATCCTAACCTATTAGTGTATCTGACCTTCTTGACAAGTATAAGGGCCTCCTCCTTATAACAGCAAGTATAATAGTCCCACTTAGCCGACTACAAGTCATTCCACCTCAGCAAAATTCTGATCTGAAGGGGAGTAAAGGCAGGAGAGAGAAGGGAGCGAGCGCTTGACGAAGCGCTCGGCTGTAGCACAAGACACGAGGAAGTTCAGCCCGCATGCAGCCCTGAAGCCAGCGCTAGTGCCGCTGCTCCCGATTCCCTGTGCCTCACCTCACCATTCAATCAACTTATTCTAGTCAGCCAGCAGCTCACAATCTCACATAGAGCCAGCCTTACTACACGAGACGTCTTTTACAGCCAGCAGCGGGCGATTCTATTAGCCATGTTCTAAGTAGATTCAGGTCTTACTCCCTAAGCGGTATGTGACAAAACTGATTGTAGTGTGCGCTCGCACGCGTGGGAAAAAAATGAGCCAAAGTAGTCGGCCGCAAGATCTACCGCAAAACAAAGTT
>NC_057806.1:509008736-509021752 GCF_018294505.1 Triticum aestivum | reverse complement strand
GGGATCGCATAGCCCGTAGACAAAGCTTTTCTTTAATCTCACAGATGCAAATCGCGCACGCAGACGAAGCTTTTCTTTAATCTCGCCGACGCAAGTCACGCACGCAGACAGAACTTCCCTTCTTGTATCGTGGCTATTCCATATCTCAACTAGTGGATCTGCATGTGTATGTCGTATGTACAGATGTACTCTAGTTCATCTCTCCCTTCAAAATTGAGATCCTTATTCCATATCTCCAAGCCCCGATTTAGCGTTTTCTGTTCTATAGGCCGCAACGATCGCTGAGTCGGTGGGTTACTCAAGGCTGATGCAATGCCCCAATCCGGTCAGGGGCATGGGTGTTTCCGGTTGGGACCGAGAGAAGGGCACCCCTTAGAGCGTGCGATATAAATTTGATCCCATGCTATTCGAGGTTGTGACCTCCTTGTCTTAAAGTTTTTCTTGAACGCTGCCTAGGGTGATTCCTGGCGGCGGAATGTGGAATGGGTGTGTACTGGTGAGATGTGTTTCTTTTAAAACACCGTAAACGGAACTAGTCCTTTGTGACTACTGAAATCCGTTGGCTATGGTTATAGAGTACAAACTCTGCAGAGTCAAACCATTCAAGTATCCATGTCCACGACCAGGGACTTGGACGTTATCTCAGTGTCAGTGTCAGTCTCAGTGTCGATCTCAGTGTCAACCCCAGTGACAGTCTCCGGAGAAATAAGCATGAAACTGAGAGTGGTAAACTCGGCTGAATGTTATTCCTGTGAACGGACTAACCAGTTTATTATTATATGCTGAGTATTTCCTTGTGATGGTTTAAATTCATGAACTACTTGAATTCGAATGATAAACTATAAGCCCTTTATGTGATGTCGTTCAGACGTACGACTGTGGCATTCATATTACTTACTTTCGATATAGGCCCTTTATGTGATGTCGCTCAGACATCCGACTGTGGCATTCTTATTACTTACTTTCGATATAAGCCTTTTAGGTGATGTCGCTCAGACGTCCGACTGTGGCATTCTTATTATTTACTTTCGATATAAGCCCTTTATGTGATGTCGCTCAAACGTTCGACTGTGGCATTCTTGTTATTTAGTTTCGATATAAGCCTTTTATGTGATGTCGCTTAGACGTCTGATTGTGGCACGCACTGTTATTTAATTTTCAATATAAGCCCTTTATGTGGTGTCGCCTGACGCCCGACTGCGGCATGTTAATTTATTTTTACCTTTCGAGGCGTCGCTTCAGACACCCGATCGGTCTTCAGTTATATTTATTGGGATTTCGGGAGGACTACCTCCTGACTTCCTTTGATTTATCATGCAGTGCAAATTTATTATCTGAATGTGCATTACTAATCTGCTCATGTGCATCATGTTTACGTTTGTTATATCTTATGTCCAAACTGTCTTGCGAGTACATTCAAAGTACTCACCTCGCTTGTTGATTTGGCCAGATGTTGACGAAGGCGATCTTATGGATGAAGAGTTCGATAGCGAGCCCGACGCCTAGAGGAGTCCCAGTCAGTCACGTGCGATCCTGGAGTTGATCACTTGTATTATACACGCTTCCGCTACCCAAATAAAATCATCGAGCCTCACTCCGACGCTTGATGAGCTGTAAGATTTAGGAGTCATGTCACCCACTTCACTGTGACATATCCACCACCACTTTTTTTTCGAGTCAGTAGTTATGCCACCATACCCTTGTGTCATATCCACCTTTATGTATAATATTGGCGTGCTTGTAATAAATTGTTGAGCATCCTCAGCCCAACCTTGTATAATATTTAGTACTGCTAGATTTCTGTATCAAGGATTTGTCTACCAGTAAGAAGGATTCTTCTGTACTGGTCAACACAAGGGTTAACTTTTCAATAAATGTTTTATTGGAAAATCGGTCCTGACAAACTAGGTATCAGAGCTAGGCTGACTGTCGGAAGCCACTAGGTGCGTTCACTAATCGGTTATTAGCGTATTAAGTGCTATTTTAGCATTTTGCAAACGTAGCAATTTTCTGTTAGTCATCATAAATTTATGACTTGACTATTCGGAATTTTTGTCTACTTTTGTAGTTGGCTGGCAACGACTGTGAGTCACAGGTGTTCGCCAATGTACCTGAGGGGTTCATCAGACTGCTCGTCTCCATCACCAAAGTCGCGATCGGGCCATCGGCTCGTCCGGAGTTCACACTCTACCAGCAGGTCTCGGTGCAATTCAAGGGAGGACGTTCGGAGTCTCGCTACTTCCGTATTGTGGGAAGGGCCATGCCTATGAAGAGGCATGCCATGCAGATGGCGGTCTGTGAGGCGATAGCACGTCTCCGGGATGCGCTCCCTTCAATGAAGACTCGTCGCTACTGCTACCTTCCCTGCCACGTGCCATACACTTGTCACTATGCATTCGCTTGCCCTCGAGGGGAGAGAGATGAGGCTATTGAGATGCTTGTTGAGTATCTCAAAGCTCTTGAGGCAGCTTTTGATAACCTCATGGACGACTTTGTGGCGGCTCGTATGGACTTTGTTCAGGGTTGAGCTCCTCCATACAGCACCGCCACTGTCATACATATCGTCCTTAGCATCCTATGAACGTGCCACCTTAGCCACCGCTTGCCGCTTGCCTACCACTGAGGAGTTTGACCAAGTCATTGCTCCTACTCCAGTCAGAGCTGCACCACCTATCGCGCCTGCACCAGTTCCTCAAACCAGTATTTCACGTCTAGAGCCTATTAGTGAGGAGGAGGTTGAGTCTCCAGCACCACTGGGTCTTGCCCTCGGTGGGCCGAAGGAAGTTTTCACCATCTCCGGCTGAGTACGCATAGCAGCCATGCGATGTGCCAGCTTGTATGATATATTTATATGTTTATAGATTTCGTGAGAGTAGTTTGTGTGCGCATCATGTAGGAACTCGGAGAAGTGCACTAGCCTAAATTACATGTTAGGAATGTGTACGCACATCCTGAGTGATGTAATGTATAATTACGGCTTGCGTGTAAGATATGTACTGAGCAGTCCTTCTCTATGCGCAATCAAATATTTTCTTGAAAAATGTTGGAGTCCATGAAATTTCTGCCTTTTCAAAATTATTTCTTTTTGCCACTCAGTTTTTCTCATGAGTTTTGCAAAAAATACCCCAGAGTGGAATATGCCTCGTCCCTGGACTCGTTCCATGCCAAGTCCGCCAGAAGAAAATTATGATACCCAGACAAGTAACAATTTCACACAGGGGCAGTCAAATCAGCAAGGCAGTGAAACAACATTTTCTCAAGTATGCCGCCTTTATGAGCAAAGCCAGCAGCAACATCAAGAAATGATGAACCATGTTATCAATATGGGAAATCACCGTGAACCATATCAGCAGCACTCCAAATTGTCTGAACTACAGAAGACGCGTCCCCCAACATTCTCTCACACTGATAGACCTCTTGAGGCCGATGATTGGCTTCGAGACATTGAAAGGAAGTTAATTATGGCAAAGTGTTCGGACCATGAGAAGGTACTTTATGCACCTCACTACCTCACGGGAGCAGCCGCATCATGGTGGGAGAATTTCGTACACATGCACCCCAATGAAAATAATATCACCTGGGAAGATTTTAAAGAAGGATTTCGTGGGGCACACATTCCCAGAAGCATTATGAAGATCAAGAAAAGGGAATTTGATGACCTCAAGCAGAGAAGCATGACAGTGATTGAGTACAATAGTCAGCTTACTCTATTATCTCGTTACGCCAACGAAGAGCATATGACGAAAAACAAAAAGATGGAGAAATTTCTAGATGGTCTGGCACTAGCACTTAAATGCCAGCTGGTCATACACACCTTTACGAATTTCAAAACACTTGTGGACATGGCCATTACATTGGAAAATGAGCGCCACAGCTTGGAGGATTTTTGCAAGCGAAAAAGGGACAAGACTACTCATGCTCGCAGCAACCGGAACAAAACTGACACACAGAAGATTGGAGCGAACAGACCCACAACCAATGTTCCACGCCCAAACAAAAAATTTCACGCAAGGGACAAGGATTTACATATCGCCCAGGTGTTACTTGCTACGCTTGTGGAGAGGAAGGACGCTATGCTAAACAGTGCCCAAAGCCAAGAAACTCGGCCCCAAAGCCGAACAACAATGGAAACAGTTCAGCACCCAAGTGTAACAACTTCAACCCCAATAACAGTCACAAGAAGGGTCACTTGAACCATGTGACCAAGGAGGAAGCACATAATGCCCCGGATATCGTACTCGGTACGTTCCTTGTCAACATAATACCTGCCACGGTTTTGTTTGATTCTGGAGCTTCTCACTCGTTCATTTCAAAGAGTTTTGCTTTGTAACATGATTTTTCGATGCTTCCTTTGGAAAAATCCATCATCATCAATTCCCCTGGGAATAAGAAAATCACTCAGAGTTACTGCCAAGGTGTGGTTATTTGAGTTTGAAGGACTAAAGTTTCGGGAAAACCTCATTGTATTGGAAAATAAAGGACTGGATGTTATCCTAGGAATGGATTGGTTAACCACCAACAAAGGATTTATCGATTGCTTCAATCGTACTGTAATTCTCACTCATCATCATGGGAAGACAATAAAAGTTGCAGCTCAAGCAAGACCAATATCACGACAACCAAAGTTGAACAAAGTGGACATTTCAGAGCTAAGGAAAGTTCGAGTGGTAGGTGAGTTCCCTGACGTATTTCCTGAAGAACTACCAGGCATGCCGCCAGACCGGGAAATAGAGTTCAGCATTGAACTAGCACTTGGAACCACCCCCATCTACAAGAAACCCTATAGGATGGCACCCTCCGAGTTGGTAGAATTAAAGAAGCAAATAAAAGAATTACTGGACAAAGGATTTATATGAGCCAGCTCCTCACCTTGGGGTTCACCAGTATTATTTGCCAAGAAAAAGGATGGGACACTGAGATTATGCATAGACTATCGAGCACTCAACACGGTCACCATCAAAAATAAATATCCAATGCCACGGATAAATGATTTATTTAATCATCTCGCACAAGCCAAAGTTTTCTCAAAAATTGATTTAAGGTCGGGGTATCATCAATTAAAAGTATGGATAGATGATATCCCTAAAACAGGATTCACCTCCAGATACGGATTATATGAGTTTACAGTAATGCCGTTTGGACTAACAAACACCCCCACATATTTTTTCCATCTCATGAACAAAGTGTTTATGAAATTTATGGACAAATTTGTTATGGTGTTCATTGATGATATTCTGGTATACTCTAAGACACCATAAGAGCATGCAGAACATCTCAGAATTGTACTGGGAGAATTAAGGAAACATCAATTATACGCCAAATTCAGCAAATGTGAATTTTGGTTAAGACAGGTTGGTTTTCTAGGCCACGTATTGACCCAAGAAGGTGTTGCCGTGGACCTAGAAAAAGTCAAGGCCGTACTTGGCTGGAGGCCACCAGCCAATGTAATAGATGTATGAAGTTTTCTGGGAATGGCTGGATATTATAGAAGGTTTATCGAGGGGTTCTCCACCATAGCAAAACCAATGACGCAGTTACTCAAGAAGGATAAGAAATTTGTATGGACTGAAGCTTGCGAGAAAAGTTTCCAAGAACTCAAGAGGAAATTAACAACATCACCAGTACTGGTTGTACCAGACATACACAAGAGTTTTGAAGTATATTGTGATGCATCCCGGAAGGGCCTCGGATGCGTACTAATGCAAGAAGGCAAGGTAGTCGCATACGCTTCCAGGCAACTACGAAAGCATGAAGAAAATTATCCTTCTCATGATTTGGAATTGGCAGCAGTCATTCATGCACTCAAAGAGTGGAGGCACTTTTTGCTTCAAATTGTTGTGAAATATATACGGATCATAAAAGCCTCAAGTATATTTTCACACAACCCGAACTCAACTTACGGCAACGACGCTGGTTGGAATTGGTGAAAGATTATGATGTTGGCATTCACTACCATCCAGGAAAAGAAAATGTAGTGGCAGATGCTCTTAGTCGAAACCCCAGCTCGGGCAACGACAGTCTACAGAAGTTGAGACCTGAATTTCAGCAGGAATTCACCAAACAGAATTTGGTGATGGTCACTGAAGGCAATGTGTCAAATTTGGAAATACAACCCACCCTTGTGGAACAGATTAAGAAGGCTCAGCACGGACATCCCAGCATCAAAGGCATAAAAAGAAAAGTGAGCATGGGCAAAGCCTCAGAATTCATCGTGGACGATGATTATGGTACGGAGACAGGCTCTGCGTGCCAAATATAGAGGACCTCAAACAGCAAATTCTAGCTGAAGGACACACCGCTCCATATTCAATCCACCCTGGAGGAACCAAAATGTATAAGGACATTCAGGAAAAGTTTTGGTGGCACAATATGAAGAGAGATATAGCCACTTTCATTGCGTGTTGTGATTCTTGCTAGCGCATTAAAGCCGAGCACCAAAAACCAGCTGGACTATTACAGCCAAACAGGATACCTGAGTGGAAATGGGACGCAATTGGAATGGATTTTGTTGTCGGACTACCTCGGTCACAGCACGGAAATGATGCAATATGGGTCATCACAGATAGATTAACCAAGGTGGCACATTTCATTCCCGTAAAGACAACCTACACCACTCAGAAGCTTGCCAAACTTTATCTCTCCCATATAGTTTGTCTGCATGGAATCCCAAAGACTATAATATCCAATAGGGGCACTCAATTTGTTTCTAAATTTTGGGATCATTTACAACAGGCTCTGGGAACTCAGCTAGCATTCAGTACAGCGTTCCACCCCCAGACTGATGGACAAACTGAACGCATGAAACAAATTTTAGAGGACATGCTGAGAGCATGTGTTCTCACCTATGGAACCAGTTGGGAAGAAAGATTGCCATACGCCGAGTTCGCATACAACAACAGTTACCAATCCAGTCCACAAATGGCACCTTTTGAAGCCTTGTACGGGCGGAGATGTCGTACCCCATTAAATTGGTCAGAAACAGGAGACAGTCGTATCTTCGGCCCAAACATGCCCAAGGAGGCTGAGGAGAAAGTTAGACTAATCAGGGACCGACTCAAGACAGCTCAAAGCTGACAAAAGAGCTATTACGATCGAAAACATCGTGAAGTCAGCTTTGAACCCGGTGAATATGTGTATCTACGAGTATCTCCTATGAGGGGCCTACAACGATTCAAAGTTAAAGGAAAGCTAGCACCACGATTTATTGGACCCTTCTGTGTGGTTGCACGGAGAGGCACAGTAGCCTACTAGCTACACCTACCCAAAGAGCTGTCAGACGTCCACGACGTGTTCCACGTCTCACAGTTGAGGAAATGTGTGAACAACCCGGAGAAGCATGTATCTCATGAGAGCATTGAAATGCAACCAGACCTTACCTACGCAGAACGTCCAATAAAAATATTGGAGGAGTCTGAAAGAAGGACCCATTGGAAAACAACTAAGTTTTTCAAGGTTCAGTGGAGCAATCAGACCGAGGATGAAGCGACATGGGAAAGAGAGGATTTCCTTTAGGCAGAATACCCACACCTATTGGAGGATGAGCTAAAATCTCGGGGACGAGATTTTTCCTAAGGGGGTAGGTGATGTAACACTCCAAAAATTTTGATTTGGTTTTATCAAATATTTTGTTCTCTAAATTGGAAGGGGGTTACTTCAATTTTTCTTAAAACCTCTCCTTCTCAAAATTTTTATGGCAAATATTTTTGGTGTTCTTCTCAACCTTGATTTTTGGTCTTGAAGGATTTTTCATCTTGTGTTAGCTCAACCCAAATAACATTGGAAGGTTTTTGCAATACTTTTCATTAAAAAGAATTCCATTAAAACTTTTGGATTTATTCTTCCCCTTTCAAAAAGTGTCCTCTTGCCATGGCCTTTGAAGAAAATATTATTCCAAAACTATCTCCCCACTTTGAGTCAAGCCAAGCATCCTATTCCAGCAAGTCTCAATCTCTTCTAAATTTTATTTCTATTTATTTTGCCCTCAAAATCATTTTCTATCATTTAATTGGACTCGGTGGTTTACAAAGGAACTGCCATTTTCCCTTTGAGTTTTGACTCCAATTAAACTCCTCTGGCTAGTCCTTAGCACCCTCAACCAAGATCCATCAAGATCCACTGGTCCATAGTTCAAATTTTTCAAAATTTGCCCACTACAATTTGCACCAGATTTGCCATTTTTGGTGAAATTCATTTGTTTTATCTTCCTAAAAATCTGAGATAATTCAGGCTGCCCCTAGATGCATCAAGAGACCACCTCACCAAGGATCAGCTCCAGAAAATTTTTCCACATGCCAAGATCATTTCATCGAACAGTTGGCATGCACTGTTGCTGTTCAAATTCAGAAAATTCAGATTTTCAGTGTTGGGTTGAGTCGACAGCGTCGTTTTCTTCAGAGCACAGCGTCGATCTCGCCAGTAACTGCAGTGGCGCCTTGCTCCCTGTTCTCCCTCCTTATCCAGAGTGCCACACAGTCGTTTGGACGGGCACAAGCGTCGGTGGCGACGTGTCCCGCCAACGCCGGCATCTTCCGCGATGGCAGAGCCACCCGTGGCGGCCAACAGGGGCCAGCCCTGCAGAACGGCACCGTCCGACACCGCCCACACCACCAGAGGCCTCCGCGTGGCCGTCTCCTTCCCTGTGCACGCTGCTGCACCGTCGCCATGGCCAGAGAAGCGCAGAGCGCGCTCTCTTCCGCCGACGTGCCCGTGAGCCGTTATGTCGAGGGCTTGGAGTGTCGCCCAAGTCTTGCCCAGTTTAGCCTCTGGATGGAACCAGAAGACCAACACGTTGATGCCCAATCGCCTAAAACCCCGGTTCGGCCACTGCCTCGCCGTAATCGCCACCAGAGTTATCCCGTTCACGGCAACCGCCTCAGATCTGCTATAAAAGGAGCCCTCGAGCTCGCCTTCGACGCTGCACCACACCTCCACCTCACCAGAGCCCTGCCTAGCTACTAGGAGGACCTCGAGGAGGTCTTCTTCCCCGACTCCGGCCGCCCCGATCCGCTTCGGGCTCCAGCACAATTCCCTCTGGTGAGACCACCCCCGCCTCTTAGACTATGTCAGTCGCCTCCTAGTACACCCACTCGACTAACCGGATCCCCAATTCGACACTTGCAGCCCTCCCCGGCGAGATCCACCACCGCCCGAACCACCGTCCGCCGGAGTGAAGGCCGCCGTCAACGTGGTGCTCGCCGACGACCAAGTCCACCACCCACCGACGTGGAATTGCCCCGTGAGTACACCCGTGCCCTCCTCTGGATCGCTGTCGATCGTCGCCGGCGACCACCGCAAGCTTCGGGCGCCGGTGTGCTCTGTTTCAAAATTCAAACCTGACGAGTGGGACCCCCTCGTCAGCCTCTCTTATTCTAATTGAAACTTTTTCTGAAAACGCCTTCGAGCAAAGTACGCTTTCTCTATTGGTTAGCGTATTTCTTAGCGAAACGTTTTCTGTTTTTATAAACAAACCCCTGGAAACTTTCTGTTTCATTACAGATAAGTCCCTGGGCTAAAACCTTTATAACTTTTAAATAGAAGATGATTTTGAATTGATTATTTTTCTGTCATCTTTATTTTTCTGTCTAGTTTTTTATCATATTTATTTAAAAAAATTTGGAACAATTTTTATGCACACATGATATTTACGTTAGTATGCGATTTCTTTATACCGTAGATAGCGGAGGAGGTGACGGAACCACGAACTTCACCGAGCTATACTCCGACTACTCCGAACCAGGCAAGCATGTTTGAACCTTTGATATGATGAGTGTTTTGCATGTTTGCTCGAGTAGTTTTCTCATGGCATGTTTATATAAGCATTAGTGAATGTTATGTTGCATGCAAGGCAAGCTAGAGGTGAGCTTCGAAGTTTGATATGTTCATATGATGATAAGATAACCTGATCATGTGGGGGCATGATAGGTTGTAAGCTGGTATTGTTGAAGCAAGCCAGTCTTACGTCAACCGTGTAACTCCAGTGTTAACATGGATCAAGTCTCGAACCCGTTCGTTTCCCCATCGTGCTGCCACATGTTTTCTGCATAGAGTGCGGTTTTGTAAGTTACAAACCTCTTTCCTTGTACACACCAAACAGAAGGACTGCGATGAGGGTTCCATGGCCCTGGATTAAAGCAGTCATCCAGTCAGGGGGCATGGGTGTTTCCGGTTGGGACCGAGAGGGGGGCACCCTTAGAGCGCGCGATATAAATTTGATCCCATGCTACTCGAGGTTGTGACCTCCCCATCTTAAAGTTTTTCTTGAACCCTGCCTAGGGTGATTCCTGGCAGCGGAATGTGGAATGGGTGTGTATTGGTGAGATGTGTTTCTTCTAAAACACCGTAAATGGAACTAGTCCTTTGTGACTACTAAAATCCGTTGGCTATGGTTATAGAGTACAAACTCTGCAGAGTCAAACCATTCAAGTATCCATGTCCACGACCAGGGACTTGGACATTATCTCAGTGTCAGTGTCAGTCTCAGTGTCGATCTCAGTGTCAACCCCACTGACAGTCTCCGGAGAAATAAGCACGAAACTGAGAGTGGTAAACTCGGCTGAATGTTATTCTTGTGAACGGACTAACCAGTTTATTATTATATGCTGAGTATTTCCTTGTGATGGTTTAAATTCATGAACTACTTGAATTCGAATGATAAACTATAAGCCCTTTATGTGATGTCGCTCAGACATCCGATTATGGCATTCTTATTGCTTACTTTCGATATAGGCCCTCTATGTGATGTCGCTCAGACGTCCGACTGTGGCATTCTTATTACTTACTTTCGATATAAGCCCTTTAGGTGATGCTGCTCAGATGTCCGACTGTGGCATTCTTATTATTTACTTTCGATATAAGCCCTTTATGTGATGTCGCTCAGATGTCCGACTGTGGCTTCTTGTTATTTACTTTCGATATATGCCCTTTCTGTGATGTCGCTTAGACGTCCGACTGTGGCACGCACTATTATTTACTTTTCAATATAAGCCCTTTATGTGGTGTCCCCCCCGACGCCCGACTGCGGCATGTTAATTTATTTTTACCTTTCGAGGCGTCGCTTCAGACACCCGATCGGTCTTCAGTTATTTTTATTGGGATTTCGGGAGGACTACCGCCTGACTTCCTTTTATTTATCGTGCAGTGCAAATTTATTATCTGAATGTGCCTTACTAATCTACTCATGTGCACCATGTTTATGTTTGTTATATCTTATGTCCAAACTGTCTTGCGAGTACATTCAAAGTACTTACCTGGCTTGTTGATTTGGCCAGGTGTTGACGTAGGCGATCTTATGGATGAAGAGTTCGATAGCGAGTCCGACGCCTAGAGGAGTCCCAGTCAGTCATGTGCGATCCTGGAGTTGATCACTTGTATTGTACACGCTTCTGCTACCCAAATAAAATCATTGAGCCTCACTCCGACGCTTGATGAGCTGTAAGATTTAGGAGTCATGTCACCCACTTCACTGTGACATATCCACCACCACTTTTTTTACGAGTCAGTAGTTATGCCACCATACCCTTGTGTCATATCCGCCTTTATGTATAATATCGGCGTGCTTGTAATAAATTGTTGAGCATCCTCAACCCAACCTTGTATAATATTTAGTACTGCTGGATTTTTGTATCAAGGATTTTTCTACCAGTAAGAAGGATTCTTCTATACTGGTCAACACAAGGGTCGTCTTTTCAATAAATGTTTTATTGGAAAACCGGTCTTGACAACCTTCCAGGTCAACCCGACTCCACATCACTCATTAATAAGCTCGCGGGGGTACCCCTCAGGGCCGACCCGTCTTTAGTAACATGGCTCAGTGCAAAGTTATGGTAACCATAGTAACTGTGTGTCTAACACCAAGGGGAAAACCCGAGGAATCACCCCTGGTGAATCCCACTTGTTGTTATCATCAAGGTGAACGTAAGAGGATCCACCCTCGAGGTTCACATTTGATGGGTTGCACGACAGAGCCGTAATGGAAGTGCTTAAGGAGGAAACCACCCTCGATGACCTCGACCGTATAGCTACACTCAGTAGTAGAAAACAGAGCTTTAAAACCAGTTTATAAGGGCCTTTAGTGTCGGTTCTGTAACCGGCACTAAAGTGTGGGCACTAAAGCCCCCCCCCCCTTTAGTACCAGTTCGGCACGAACCACTACTAAAGGCCCACCACGTGGCATGAGCTCGCGTCGTGGTGTGGGGGACCTTTAGTACCGGTTGGTGTTACCAACCGGTACTAAGGGTTTTTTTTGAATTTTTTGAAGAAAAAAATTGATTTTTTTTCAATTTTCAATTTTCTGAATTATTTGATGATTTAGTCTCTAATCACCCCTCTTAACTGCTGAAAGTGTGGATCACTCATTCCAAATCTTCTAACTTCCCGACCAGTCACCCATCCTCTAACTCCCCCAGCCTGAGCTCACTTAACTTCGAAGTTCTATTCCCCCTACTTTCCAAGTCTGCACTTGTTGTTTTCCTGACAAACGTAAGCTGTCAAACCTATTAACCCTCAGCAGTTTAGCTTGAGCATTAGGTCACACGTTTCACTGTTTGAGTTTGAAACTATTATTCTAAAAAACAGTAATTATTTAGTAACACTAATATTTGTTGAATAAGTTTGACCATAGTTTGACCAGATTTGACCAAAATTCAAAAAATTGAAATAATTATTTAGTATAACTAATATTCTTGACTAATTATGTAGTAACATTAATACTTCTTGAATAAGTAGTTTGACCATAGTTTGACCAAAATTTAAAAAAACTGAAATTTGGGCATATCTTTTTTTCCTTTTGGAATTTGAGGATTCTAAAAAATTGCAAACAAGCCATAGGCAGTGAAAATCGGATGCGGATTTTCGTGCTGAATTTTTTGATATATTATACGTTTTTTTCCGACATCGTATGCAAAAGTTACAGCCGTTTTTACATTTTCCCTACACTTTTTGCAAAACATGTCCAAATTTAAGTTTTCAAATTTTCCTAACTAGTAGATGTAGTAATATAACTACCTCTCAAAGGATTT
>NC_057806.1:508999367-509008318 GCF_018294505.1 Triticum aestivum | reverse complement strand
TAGTCCCAGTTCATGCCACAAACCGGTACTAAAGGTGATCGTGGGGCCCCGGCCTGACGCCAGCCTGCCACCACCCCGTTATTACCGGTTCGTGGCACGAACTGGTACTAAAGGTTCAACACGAACCAGCATTAATGCATAGCCGTTCGAACCAGCATTAATGGAACCATTAGTACCGGATCAAAATCAAACCGGGACTAATGTGTCTCACATTAGGTCCTTTTTCTACTAGTGACTACAGAAATCTCATCAGGAGTGAGGTAAGAGGTTCCACCCTTGGCACTCGATGGTAACTCTGTAGAGTCGTACAACTAGGGGGTGATGTGCGGTGTCGGGGCCTGGACGTCGATCATGTTGATCGAGTCATGGAACATAAAGCGAGGCAACTGGGACAAGGTGGGGTCACTGATGGATCTCTAACCAACCTATACTAAGGAGTTTAGGATAAGCATGTAAGGTATAAAAGCGGGTAACAACAACAGGCTATGCATTAGAGTAGGATCATACATAAAGCAGTAGAAGTTCTAATGCAAGCATGAGACGGAAAGAAATGGGCGATATCAAAATGCTCAAGGGGGGTTTGCTTGCCTAGTTGCTCTGGCAAGGAGGGGTCGTCATCAGCATAGTCGATCACCGGGGCAACATTGGTCTCGGGGTCTACCGGAGAGGAGAGGGGGAAGAAACAGTAAATACAGAGCAAACAATGCATCACAAGGCATAACATGACGATAGGCAGAGCTAGGGTTGTCCTAACATAGTACTACACATTGCAGACGGAGGGGATAAACATCCGAGGATGAATTCCTGGCGTTAGACAAATTCCAGACAAATGAAAGAGAGGGGACGGTTCCATGTTCAGCATGCTAGGGCATGTGATAGGTGAATGGACTGCGCATTCGGATTCGTGGGATTTTTTTGAGCAACTTTCATATAGAAAACATTTTCACCCGAGTTACGGATAATTTTCTATGATTTTCTAAAGTTTTAATAATATTTTGAAATTATTATTAATTCAAAAAAGGACATATTGCGTTAGCAGGACATCATGCTGATGTCAGCAGGGTGAACAGTCAACTCTGACTGGGTTGACTGGTCAAAGGGGCAGTGGGCCCCATCTATCATTGACTTAACTAATTAACAGAATTAAATTCACTAATCTAGTTCATTAGGCTAATTAAGTAAGGTTAATTAACTAATTAATCATTTTATTTTTATTTTTGAAAATCTTTTTTTTTAACAGGGGGCCGAGCCCCACGTGTAAGTGGCCCGAGGGGGCTTAGCGGGCGACGGGCTAACGGGGCTGCGGATGCGGGCGCTGCTGGAATGGGTGCTGGCATGCGGAGGCGCACCCGACTGGGCGCTAGCCCAGCTGGCTGTGGCCGGGCATGGCCGGAGCAGGAGCGGCCTCGGGTGGCGGGAATGGCAGCGGGGGGAGGCCGGGTGGCCGGATGTGTGCCGACGAGGGGAAGGGCCGGCAGGGGTGCGACCCTAGGCCCGCAGCAGGGGGAGGATCAGCGACCGCGGAAAGGGCGGCAATGCGGGACGGCAGCGGCGCGGGCGGGCGGCAGGGTGGATGGGCGTGTGCGGGTGGCGCGGCGATGGGACAAGCAGTCGAGGCCGACAGTGGCTGCAACAGGGGAGACGAGGTTGTGCGCGGGGCGAAGGCGATGCAAAGCAGGTGGCACAGGTGACAGGGGGGCGCGGGCGAGTGGGCTACGGGCACGAGCAGGGAGGCGGCCGCACGGTAGCAGCAGGTCGAGCAGGGCGCAGCGGGACAGCGGCGCTGGCGGGCGGCTTAGGAGGCAAGGCGCGGGCGCGCAGCGGTGGAGCCGAGTAAGACCAGGCGCAGGGCGCGGGCGAGCCGGAGCACACGGCAGGGCTGGCGAAGGCGATCGTGGTCGGGGCAAAGCACGGACAGGGCGTGGGAATAAACGACGTCACGGGGTTGGGTGGTCGCGAGGAACGATGGGCGCGAGCGGGGTTAACGGTGGCTGCGGTGGTGACACGAAGGGCGGCAACAAGCTCGCGGGAGGACGGCGGGGCTAGCCATGATAGTAAAACAGAGGGGGGAGCAGAGGGGAGCGTGTGCTGGTGCTCACAGCGTTGACGAGAAGGCCCAGAGACGCCGGAGGAGCTCGAGGTGGGCTCGGGGACGACGCGGGTGGACGGAGCAGTGCGGATCGAAGAGAAGTCATGGCGGTTGCCGACAGAAGAGACGTCATCTTGGTGATTCCACGCGAGGCAGCCCACTTAGAAGTTGAAGACGATGGTCGGCGTCTTCTGGATGTGTTTGTGCGGCGAGGGAAGACCGGTGGCCACGGCTGCGGCGGCGACGGCTATGCTCGGGTGGGCACCCAAGCGAGAGGGAGAGGGTCGAAGGAAAGGGGATCTAAGAAGGGGGTGCGAGGAGAGGGGAGAGTGCAGGGTGGAGATGGGGGAGCCCGAGGCGTCGGGGCGCTGTCGACGAGGGGTTCGGTGGTGACCACGCCCCTATAGCGATGCGGTCGTGGGAACAGGGGAGACGACCAGGGAGGGGGGAGTTGGGCTAGCTGGGCCGACCTGGTGGGTCTGGTGGCCAAGCGGCCCAGGGAGGCAGGGGTTTCCTTTTCTTTGTTTTTATTTTTCTGTTTTTCTTTTACAGAGAGGGTTTTGTAATATTTGGGGCAGTGAAATGATTTTTGTAAATATGGGAATTGTCCACATAAATACAATGCAATGTTTGGTACTGCCACAAGAAGTTTGAATTATTTTGAATTTGCATCAAATGGAAAAGCAATTAATTTGTTGATTTGGCAATGTTTTAGATTGCTATAATCCATCTTAGCTTGGAGGTGATGTTGTTTTCCTTAACAATCATTTGTTATGGAATTTTTACTAAATGATGGACTATTTTGCAGCAACTTTGGTGCAACTTCAAAAATCACTTGTAAATTGAATTTGATTCCAAAGTGGAATTTCCAATGAGATATGAATCAAAGGTGATTGAGCATCGTTTGAAAAAAAGATTAGCTTAATCGTAGAGGGTTACTGTAGCATGACACTGGGGTTGTTACAAATCTCCTCTACTACAAGAAATCTCATCCTGAGATTTTAAATGGGGTAGTAAAGACTAATTTCAGGAGAACTGACCCTTATAGGGTTAATTATCTAGTGGACAATTCAGGGAATGAGGCAGAAGTATCTCTCGAATTGAAACTTAAGCAAACATCGAGAGCAAAATAGGAAGGTTCAATAGGAAGTTTCAAGCGAATGGACAAACGATCGATACCTGAACAGAGTGTGAGAAGGGGGTTCAGAGCATCGGGAATAGATCATCTATCGGACGGTAGCTCATGACAACACACAAAGCCAAGAAAAAATGATACTTCAAAATAAAGGAAATACAAGAGAGTCTAGTTTCGTGCCAGTGGAACTGTGGGTTATGGGCCCACC
The DNA here is from genome assembly GCF_018294505.1 of Triticum aestivum. NCBI lineage: Eukaryota > Viridiplantae > Streptophyta > Magnoliopsida > Poales > Poaceae > Triticum > Triticum aestivum. Next base: position 509,004,886 of record NC_057806.1, on the reverse strand, counting down.
ATGTGGGTTAAAAGCAGGAAGGGTGCTAACATTTGCATGGTCATGATAGCAAGGCAGGTCAGAGGATAGCCTGTCAGTTATGTTGGCAACAACGTTGGTACCAAGGGCGAGGGACGAAGAGGACCATTTTCCTGCTCGTTGAACGAGGCGGGCTGTTAGGCAAAGTTCTCGTCCATTAGTGGCTACTAGAATGTCATCAACAATAGTAACAGGGTGTTTACTGACAGAGTTGTACATTGAGGTGCTTACCTAAGCAGGAAAAATTATCTCTACTGAGATAAGTTAGTTTACCGGAAGGGTTAAACAAAAGAATGGAAAGGAAAATATGATTAGTATATTAATTAGAACAATGGAAAGGAAAATGTGTTTAAACACAATTATCAGGAGTATATCCTTCCCAAGGACAAGAAGAGGATGATATCCATGACAGGATAGTAAGTAGATAACCAATTAGGTAAAGAGAAAGAAATTTCATGACATTACCCATACAACGGTGTTTGGATAATTGATAAAGAAAATTTAGTATCGTGCTTCAAATGTTCTTATTGGAGATCGGATTACCACAGACATGCTTCGAGATAGCATTGACATGGTTTCAAGCAAAGGTCGGACTTTGGATACACCAAGGATCCATCGGAAACAATTTAGAAAATAGGTCATACAATTTTAGCAGGGAAAAGATGAGGGTGCGGCCGACGGGCTCAGCCACAATCCATTGACATGTCAAAAAGGATGTATTCCCAAAATTAATATGATCAAGTTTGTGTTGGGGGGGGGGGAGACAGGAATGTTGTTGATGCTGACATAAGTCATCGAGAGGCAAGGATGGTATTTCTAGCCATGAATTCAGTTGACATCTCTGAAGAAGCCAAAGTGTTGATGGTGATCAAGACAAATTTTGTCGAGAGACTCTAAGAAGATGCCGTCGAGCAGAAAAGGAAGGATGAAGTGAAAGGCTATGAGAACCACGGATTCGACACAAGCTCAAAGTCAAGCTTGTTGTTCGAGGTGAAAAGATAAGATGAGGAAGATCGACGTAAGCTTAGCTCATCGTCGGAAGTTGCTCTGGGCATAAGGACCAGGTAGCACAGTTAAAAAGTTGACAAGATAAAAATATAGCCGATCAGGCTAGGAATGATGTGATGGGGCATAAAGCTTCCCAGTATCAAGTACTAGGTGCAATGCCAGAAGGTAAATCATAGTAGAGGCTGGACGGGGGAAATGAGCTGTAGAGGATAAGTAATTTAACTTACCCAGTAAATGGGATCAAGGAGGAAATATGGTCGGGACCATAACTGCAAGGGATCCAATTTGTGATACCAGAAGAGTATTCAAATGATTAAATATCCTTGCAAGAAGCTTTCATGATAAGGCCCACACCGTGTCCGTGGGCATGAACACAAAGGTTCAGGGTCGACTCCCACTTCTACAATGCATAACCTTTCATTTTATTTCTCGCTCTTGATGAAGCTGCAGTATTGAATTTTTATCTGACGAAAAGCCAGTAGAGTATAACCCGCATAACTCCTGAGTTCACACAGATTAGGGAAGGCATAGGTTCAACCCATCGAGGCCTCTTAGGAACATATATCATAAGTTCCAAGAATAAATAACACAAGCTCGGTAGTAGAGCATGCTTGAGAAAGCGGAGGATACGATTTACCAAAAGCATTATGTATCCGAGGAAAGGATCACAAGCTTATTGAATATGAAGGACGTTGTCGGATAAAATCTGAAAAAGGGGGGTTTGGTGGTAAACAAGGGATCTGATGTGAGCATCAGTACTCAACCAGAGGAAGAAAGAATGCAAGGAGATCAGATTATAGAAACAACTGACTAACTCAAAGCTCAATTGCAAAGGAATTATGAATTCCATGACAAGGTATCAGAAGCAATGCTCTGATTAGGGATGGATAGGTAGAATAGCCTCAGGGGTACAATCGATGGCGATTTGATTGATCGAGATTCAGCACATGTTAAAATGATGTCTGAGCCGGAAGGATGAATTCTAGGACCTGATTGAGGGTTGCGAGCATTCGCAACATATTGTATCAACAGTCTCGAAATGATAATGACAAAGGCTGACAATAAGATTACTAGACTTATGGTATTAACCATAATGCAAGCAGGCAAGAAATTCAAGAACAATAGGTTGTTGAAGATTTTCACAAGAACGAATGGTATTACGAAGACTTTTGTGAAGTACAAGAATCAACTGAAGATGAGCGGATACTCGATAGGTGCACAAAGTTATCCGTAGGGGTATTTAGATGACAAGGAACTGCAGGGCAGTAAGCTCAAAGGATTCTCGAAAAAGGAGAGCAGTTCAGGGCATCTTGTAATAACAATATCAATGGGATAGAATGTAAGATTGATAAGTGTGTGTAGTTATCCATAAGGATATTTCGATGGTAGGGAATTGCAAAGGCAACAGGCACAAAGTCTTGAGAGAAAATTGTCGAGTATCTTCGGAATCTTCTCATGCAGCAGGCGATCATCAGAAATAAGGGGCTCTCCAGGCGGATGTGATCACGAGATCCTAATGTTCGAGTTAGTAAAACCATTTAACCCGAATAGAAGAGACATCAGAGTCCCAGAGTATAGACGAGGAGCAAAAGATCCTAATAGCACCCAAATGGCAACGTGGGCCCGTAAGGCACACAACCATGTTAGTAAAAGTTTTTCAGTGACTAGAGTCAACTTCGGCGAAGGAGTTTGGAAGGGGGATTCCTAGAGGCAGTCAGCTCTGATATCAACTTGTGATGCCATCGATTCAATCGTATACTAATCATACACACAAATGTGTACGATCAAGATCAAGGACTCACGGGAAGATATCAAAACACAACTCTAGAAACAAATTAAAATAATACAAGCTTTATATTACAAGTCGTCAGCGGCCGTCACGTAGTAGTAGGCATCCTCGGGATAGCAGTAGTCATCAGTGGTGTCATCTGGCGCCTGGGATCCGTCATCTGGTCACAACAATCAGGTATGGGGGAAACGAGGTAGCAAAGCAACTGTGAGTACCCATCCAAAGTACTCTCAAGACTTACATCAGATCTAAACTAAGTATGCATCTGTATCAATGGAAATGGGCTGTATCTATGGACTAAACTGCAGAATGCCAGAAAGAAGGGGAAAGCCTAGCCTATCGAAGACTAGCATCTTCAAGCATCTTGCAGCATATAGAAGAGTACATATCAGCATAATGTAAAGTAGTAGTGTTATCAACCTCGGCTAGAGATCCTTTCTCGACTCCCTCCGAGAAAGCAACCCTAGAGCCATACTATCCATTTCTCATAACCATTTCTCATCTCAAGTATCTAGTTCTAGTTGTATCGATCGTGATACAACTCCAAGTGTCCATTACCGTAGGATAGGCTATCGATAGATGTTTTCTTCCCTGCAGGGGTGCACCAACTTACCCACCATGCTCGATTAACTCCAGCCGGACACACTTTCCTGGGTCATGCCCAGCCTCGACCAAACAATACGCCGCAACCCGACCTAGGCTTAATAGAGAGGTCAGCACACCGGACTAAACCTATGCCCCCAGGGGTCATGGGCCATCTCCCCGGGAACTCCTGCACGTTGTGTACGCGGCCGATGAGCAGACCTAGCTACGTCCTTCAACAAGGCAGGAGCTTACGCAATCCAACCCGGTGCGCGCCGCTCAATCGCTGACGTCGATTAAGCTTCGGTTGATGCATACGACGCAGAACGCCCATACTATGCCCACGTGATGGTTAGTGCTATCAGGCGAGAGGCCCTTCGGATCAAATATCCAAATCCCAGTGGATTAGGAGCACACGGTAATGATCAAAGACTCACGATCGATGTGACCCCGTCGCCCCGTCTCGAGTACTTGCGGCAAGGGCTAAGAATGCCCGGCCACGCCTCGTAGTATCTCCTGGGTACCTTCCAGGTCAACCCGACTCCACATCACTCGATATTAAGCTCGCGCGGGTACCCCTCAGGGCCAACCCGTCTTTAGTAACATGGCTCAATGCAAAGTCATAGTAACCATAGTAACTGTGTGTCTAACACCAAGGGGAAAACCCGAGGAATCACCCCCGCTGAATCCCACTCGATGTTATCATCAAGGTGAACGTAAGAGGATCCACCCTCGAGGTTCACATTTGATGGGTTGCACAACAGAGACGTAACGAAAGTGGTTAAGGAGGAAATCACCCTTGATGACCTCGACCATATAGCTACACTACAGAGATCTCATCAGGGGTGAGGTAAGAGGTTCCACCTTCAGCACTCGATGGTAACTCTGCAGAGTCGTACAACTAGGGGGGTGATGTGCGGTGTCGGGGCCTGGACATCGATCACGTTGATCGAGTCAATGAACATAAATCGAGGCAACTGGGACAAGGTGGGGTCACTGATGGATCTCTAACCAACCTATACTAAGTAGTTTAGGATAAGCAGGTAAGGTATAAAAGAGGGTAACAACAATAGGCTATGCATCAGAGTAGGATCATACATAAAGCAGTAGCAGTTCTAATGCAAGCATGAGAGAGAAAGAAATGGGCGATATCGGAATGCTCAAGGGGGGGTTGCTTGCCTGGTTGCTCTGGCAAGGAGGGGTCATCGTCGACGTAGTCGATCACAGGGGGAACATCGGTCTTGGGGTCTACCAGAGAGAAGAGGGGGAAGAAACAGTAAATACAGAGCAAACAATGCATCACAAGGCATGACATGACGATAGGCAGAGCTAGGGTTGTCCTAACGTAGTACTACACATTCCAGAAGGAGGGGATAAACATCCGAGGATGAATTCCCGGCGTTAGACGAATTCTTGACAGATGAAAGAGAGGGGACGGTTCCATTTTCAGCATGCTAGGGGCATGTGACAAGTGAATGGACCACGCATTCGGATTCGTGGGATTTTTCTGAGCAACTTTCATATAGAATACATTTTCACCCGAGTTACGGATAATTTTCTAAAGTTTTAATAATATTCTGAAAATATTATTAATTCAAAAAAGGACTTATTGCGTCAGTGGGACGTCATGCTGATGTCAACAGGGTCAACAGTCAACTCTGACTGGGTTGACTGGTCAAAGGGGCCGTGGGCCCCATCTGTCATTGACTTAACTAATTAACATAATTAAATTAACTAATCTAGTTCATTAGGCTAATTAAGTGAGTTTAATTAACTTATTTAATTACCTAATTATTAACTAATTAATCATTTTATTTTTATTTTTTAAAATCTTTTTTTAATAGGAGGCCGGGCCCCACGTGTAAGTGGCCCGACGGGGCTTAGCGGGCGACAGGCTAACGGGGCTGCGGATGCGGGCGCTGCTCGAACGGGCGCCGGCATGCGGGGGCGCACACGACTAAGCGCTAGCCCAGCTGGCCGTGGCCGGGCATGGCCAGAGCAGGAGCGGCCTCGGGTGGCGGGAATGGTAGCGGGGCGAGGCCGGGTGGCCGGAGGTGCGCCAGCAAGGGGAAGGGCCGGCCAGCGGCGCGACCCTAGGCCCGCAGCAGGGGGAGGATCGGCG
>NC_057806.1:508989560-508999032 GCF_018294505.1 Triticum aestivum | reverse complement strand
GCGGCGCGGGACGGCTGCGGCGCAGGCGGGCGGCGGGGCGCCGGCGAGGATGCACGGCAGCGGCGGGGTGGATGGGCGTGTGCGGGTGGCGTGGCGGTGGGACAAGCGGTCGAGGCCGGCAGTGGCTGCAGCAGGGGAGACGAGGCCGTGCGCAGGGCGACGGCGATGCAAAGCGGGCAGCACAGGAGACAGGGGGGCGCGGGCGAGTGGGCTGCAGGCGCAAGCAGGGAGGCGGCCGCGCGGCAGCAGCAGGTCGAGCAGGGTGCAACGGGACAGGGGTGCTGGCGGGCGGCTCAGGAGGCAAAGCGCGGTCACGCAGTGGCGGAGCCGAGCAAGACCAGGCACAGGGCGCGGGCGAGCCGGAGCACACAGCAGGGCTGGCGAAGGCGACTGCGGTCGGGGCAAAGCACGGGCAGGGCGTGGGAGGAAATGACATCACGGGGTTGGGTGGTCACGAGGAACGACGGGTGCGAGCGGGGCTAACGGTGGCTGCGGTGGTGACACGAACGACGGCAGCAAGCTCGCGGGCACGACAGCGGGGCTAGCCATGATAGTAAAACGGAGGGGAAGCAGAGAGGAGCGTGTGCTGGTGCTCACAGCATTGGCGAGAAGGCCCAAAGATGCCGGAGGAGCTCAAAGTGGGCTCGGGGACGACGCGGGTGGCCAGAGCAGTGTAGATCGAAGAGAAGTCATGGCGGTTGCCGATGGAGGCGACGTCGTCTTGGTGATTCCATGCGAGGAAGCCCACGTAGAAGTTGAAGACGATGGTGGGCATGTTTTGGATGTGTTTGCGCGGCGAGGGAAGACCAGCGGCCACGGCTGCGGCGGCGACGGCTATGCTCGGGTGGGCACCCGAGCGAGAGGGAGAGGGTCGGAGGAAAGGGGATCTGAGAGGGGGGCTGCGAGGAGAGGGGAGAGTGCGGGGTGGAGCAGGGGGAGCCCGAGGCGTTGGGGCGCTGGCGGCCTTTTCCTTCTCTCGCGGTGCTGTCGTCCAGGGGGTTCGGCGGCGACCACGCACCTGTAGCGATGTGGTCGTGGGAACTGGGGAGACTACCGGGGAGGGGGGAGTTGGGCTAGCTGGGCCGACCTGGTGGGTCTGGTGGCCAAGTGGCCCAGGGAGGCATGGGTTTCCTTTTCTTTGTTTTATTTATTTGTTTTTATTTTACACAGAGGGTTTTGTAATATTTGGGCCAGTGAAATGATTTTTGTAAATATGGGAATTGTCCACATAAATACAATGCAATGTTTGGTACTGCCACAAAAAGTTTGGAAGAAGTTTGAATTATTTTGAATTTGCATCAAATGGAATAGCAATTAATTTGTTGATTTGGCAATGTTTTAGATTGCTATAGTCCATCTTAGCCTGGAGGTGATGTTGTTTTCCTTAACAATCATTTGTTATGGAATTTTTACTAAATGATGGACTATTTTGCAGCAACTTTGGTGCAACTTCAAAAATCACTTGCAAATTGAATTTGATTCCAAAGTGGAATTTCCAATGAGATATGAATCAAAGGTGATTAAGCATCGTTTGAAAAAAGATTAGCTTAATCATAGAGGGTTACTGTAGCATGACACTGGGGTTGTTACATCTTGCTTCATTTGGGCCCATTTACAGGCCATTGAAACTTTTGGCCCATAAACGACCGTGAAGGATTTGGGTTATATTCGGCCATGTCTGATATTCGGCCTGTTAGAAGCCCACTATAGATTTGCGCCAATTTCGGCCTATTGTGATTTTTGGCCTGTTAACGTCAAACGAAATCCATGGGCCATATGTGGCCTAACGTCACATCGGGCCCATTAATGGCCCATATAAAAATGACGATAATCTAGCCCGACTGAACATCCGGCCTGTTAAAGGCCCGTGTATTAGGTCGGCGCATTTAAGGCCCGTCCAAATTTCGACCTATGAAAGATCTGCATCGTAAATGGGCCACCATTCGGCCTGCTAAGACCAGTGGGTTATTTGGCACAATCAGGGCCCAATCTCACTTTCGGTCTTTTAAAGGCTGATACATCTCTGTCGTATCTACTTTTCCAAACACTTTTGCCCTTGTTTTGGACTCTAACTTGCATGATTTGAATGGAACTAACACGGACTGACGCTGTTTTTAGCAGAATTGCCATGGTGTTATTTTTGTGCAGAAATAAAAGTTCTTGGAATGACCTAATAATCAACGGAGAATTATTTTGGAATATATAAAAAATACTGGAAGGAAGATCCACCTCAGTGGGGCCTCCACCTGTTCACGAGGGTGGGGGGCGCACCCTACCCCCCTGGGCGCGCACCCAACTCCCCTGGGCGCGCCCCCTGCCTCGTGGGCCCCCTGAAGCTCCACCGACCTCAACCCGGACTCCATATATTTACTTTCGGGGAGCAAAAAACCAGGGAGAAGGAGTCAACGCGTTTTATGATACGGAGCCGCTGCCAAGCCCTAAAATCTCTCGGGAGGGCTGATCTGGAGTCCGTTTGGGGCTCCGGAGAGGGGAATCCGTCGCCATCGTCATCATCAACCATCCTCCATCACCAATTTCATGATGCTCACCAACGTGTGTGAGTAATCCCATCGTAGGTTTGCTGGACGGTGATGGGTTGGATGAGATTTATCATGTAATCGAGTTAGTTTTGTTAGGGTTTGATCCCTACTATCCACTATGTTCTGAGATTGATGTTGCTATGACTTTGCTATGCTTAATGCTTGTCACTCGGGCCCGAGTGCCGTGATTTCAGATCTGAACCTATTATGTTTTCATCAACATATGAGAGTTCTTGATCCTATCTTGCAAGTCTATAGTCACCTATTATGTGTTATGATCCGTTAACCCCGAAGTGACAATAATCGGGATACTTACCGGTGATGACTGTAGTTCGAGGAGTTCATGTATTCACTATGTGTTAATGCTTTGTTCCGGTACTCTATTAAAAGGAGGCCTTAATATCCCTTAGTTGCTAGTAGGACCCTGCTGCAATGGGAGGGTAGGACAAAAGATGTCATGCAAGTTCTTTTCCATAAGCACGTATAACTATATTCGGAATACATCCCTACATTACATTGATGAACTGGAGCTAGTTCTGTGTCACCCTAGGTTATGACTATTACATGATGAACCGCATCCGGCATAATTCTCCATCACCGATCCATTGCCTACGAGCTTTCCATATATTGTTCTTTGCTTATTTACTTTTCCGTTGCTATTGTTATCATCACTATAAAACACCAAAAATATTACTTTTTCTACCGTTACCTCTTGCTACTGTTACCACTACTATCATATTACTTTGCTACTAAATACTTTGCCGCAGATATTAAGTTATCCAGGTGTGGTTGAATTTACAACTCAGCTACTAATACTTGAGAATATTCTTTGGCTCCCCTTGTGTCAAATCAATAAATTTGGGTTGAATACTCTACCCTCAAAAAATGTTGTGATCCCCTATACTTGTGGGTTATTAGGACTATTTTCTGGCGCCGTTGCCGGGGAGCATAGCTCTATTCTTTGAGTCACTTGGGATTTATATCTGCTTATCGTTATGATGAACTTGAAAGATGCAAGAACCAAAATTTATCCCTCAACTACGAGGGGAGGTAAGGAACTGCCATCTAGCTCTGCACTTGATTCACCTTCTGTTTTGAGTAAGCTTGCGACACCTAGACCTGCTTCTGTGCCACTTGATACTACTATGCCACTTGGTGAATTTCTGGACGAACAACTTTCTAGGGTTAGAGAGAATTAAATTATTGAAACTGATAATATTGATGAGAGTGATGATGAAGACTCTCCCCCAAGATATGAATTACCTGTTGTGCCTGAGGGCTATGTTATGGATGAAGAAACTGCTAGAGATTTTCTTGCTTGCAAAGATAGGAGTGATCTTAAGAAATTATTAGCTAAGCTGAAACAAAAAACTCTGAATGATAGAATGAAATATGATCCTACTTATGCTACTTCAACTATCTTTGTTACTGATGAGGATTATGATTTCTCTGTTGATCCTGAGATAATTACTTTAGTTGAATCTGATCCTTTCTATGGTTACGAATCTGAAACTGTTGTGGCACAACTTACTAAATTAAATGATATAGCTACCCTATTCACTAATGATGAGAAAACTCGCTAATATTATATCCTTAAGATATTTCCGTTCTCATTAAAGGGTGATGCTAAGATATGGTTTAATTCTCTTGATCCTGGTTGTGTGCGTAGTCCCCAGGATATGATTTATTACTTCTCTACTAAATATTTCCCCGCTCATAAGAAACAAGCTGCTTTAAGGGAAATATATAATTTTGTGCAAATTAAAGAAGAGAGTCTCCCACAAGCTTGGGGGAGGTGTCGTGGATCTAAATCTGACAGTAGAGTGGGGGGTAGGTATGGAGAGGCAAGGTCCTAGCTATGGAGAAGTTGTAAACACAAGAGGTGTACGAGTTCAGGCCCTTCTCGGAGGAAGTAAAAGCCCTACGTCTCGGAGCCCGGAGGCGGTCGAGTGGATTATGTGTATATGGATTACAGGGTGCCGAACCCTTCTGCCTGTGGAGGGGGGTGGCTTATATAGAGTGCGCCAGGACCCCAGCCAACCCACGTAATGAAGGGTTTAAGGTACATTAAGTCCGGGGCGTTACTGGTAACACCCCACATAAAGTGTCTTTACTATCATAAAGTCTACTTAATTACAGACCGTTGCAGTGCAGAGTGCCTCTTGACCTTCTGGTGGTCGAGTGAGTCTTCGTGGTTGAGTCCTTCAAGTCAGTCGAGTGAGTCCCTCGTAGGTCGACTGGAAGGTGATCTCTCTAAGGGTGTCCTTGGGCAGGGTACTTAGATCAGGTCTGTGACCCTACCCTAGCTACATGACTCCATCATTAGCCCCCGAATGGATTGAGGCTTGAGTGATGAAGGAGTTGATGCTGTTTCCGATTAGCCTTCGCATACTGGTCGTGCGTTGTTTTGAACCAAAAAATCTCTTTGTTGATAGTGAACAACTTTTCTTCAGTCGACTCGATCCATTCTTTTCCTTCGTCGAGTGATCTTTTGGACTTCGCCGATTTCCGAGCGATGGATCGCAGGAAATCCCGCGTCTGGCAGACCGATCTGCCGTTCGCGGATTCCGCGGGATACGAAATTTGGGGGAGAGCGCGAAGCGGGGCGGACCGCGGCGCCCGGATGGGACAGGGCATAGACGCCTCGATCCCCGCGCCGCTTTTTTCGCCACGTATCACGTCCGCGCAACTGTTTCAGGATATGATTAGATCGACCGGGCCCACCTGTCATCCACTCGGAAGGGATCTTATAAACGCGCCCGGCGAGGGTTTTTTGAGCAGTGCGTCAGCATTCTCTCTCTGCTCCCTTCGTCTCCGCCCAACGCGCTCGCTCTCACCTCCGCACAACTTCTCCTCGCGCGTCTCGCCGGCAGCCATGGTCAAGGAGAAGACGGCGGCGCTGGAACGCGCGAAGAAGGCGTCGGCGACGGAGAAGGCGAAGGAGAGATCCACCAGTCACGGCGGGTCTTCGTCTAGATCTCGCCTGCCGAAAGGCTGGGTCCAGGGAGATTGGATCCAATCGACCATCACGGAGACGGATCTCCTCGACATGGCCAACGAGGGCCTGATCCCTCATGGAGCTGCAAGGCTTCCGGGGAAAGAGTGGCAGCCCCAGCCGGAAGAGGGTGAGTGCATGCTTCTGGCTACCCATGTCGACCGCGGATTTTCTTTGCCGCCGAGCATTTTCTTCCGTGGTTTCTTGAACTTCTTTGGAGCGCAACTCCACCACTTCACCCCGAATTCTATCGCCTATCTTGCCGCGTTTGTGTCCATGTGTGAGAGTTTTCTGGGTTGTCGACCGCATTGGGGCTTGTTCAAGCACATATTCACGTGTCGCTCTCAGACCGTGAAGAAGGCGAGCCCAAGCGACGAAAAAACCCGAGTTGTCCAAATGTGTGGGGGTCTGGGGATCCAGGTGAGGAACAAGAGCACCTTCCCAGCCATGACATTTCCCGTGTCAGTCAGAGGCTGGCAGTCGACCTGGTTCTACTGCCAGGATCAGCCGACGCCGGGGCAGTCGAGTGGACTCCCTCAGTTCACCATGGGCCGAGTGAACAAGCCCTCCTCTCTGAAGGTGATTCCGGAGGAGAAAGCTGACGTGAAGATGCTGATGGAGCGTGTAGTTCAGTTGGTTCGGGAGGGAGTGACGGGTATGGATCTCCTGGAGGTTTTTCTTAGGCGTCGTATCCAGCCTCTTCAGTTCCGGAGCCATTGCATGTGGTTGTACCGCGGGACTGAGGGTGAGACTCGGGTCAATGCAGAAGCAGTCGACGATGCCACTCTGGAAAGGTGGATGGCCGCTGTTACTGGGAACAAGGATAACCCTCGCGGAGCCAGAAGGATTCCTCCACTCGACCACCACAGTGATCCAAACAAGGTATGTCTGCTCCACTTCCCATTGTATTCTTGTCACATTTATTTCTGTTTTCTCTGCTGATCGGTCGACTGATCTTTGTCTTGATGTCTACCAGGTCCTCACTGAGCTGTACTCGATGCCCAATGGAGCACATGCTCCGACTAAGGAGGGAGAAGCGAGCGGGGGCGAGAGCCAGGAGGAGGAGTGGGACTCGGACGCCGCTGAGGATGATGACGACGATGATGACGATGATGATGATGACGATGAGGACGAAGAAGAGGAGGAGGAGGAGGTCGCACCACCGCGCTCGGAAAGGCGGTCGAAGCTTGTCCATGACCCTGCGACTGAACGTGGCAAGGGGGTCGCGACTGTTACGCAGTCGACCAAGCGCCCTCGGACCACCTCTCCGGCGCCGACTGAAAAGGCGTCGAAGCAGCCCAGGGCGGCCCCGTCAAAGCCGACCAAGCTCCTGCCGAAGATGAAGGTGTCCATCCCCACCATATCAGGGTAATCATGCTGCTTAAGTCTTCTTGTTTTGTGCGAACTTTATCTCTGGTTGGCGCTGGAGTTAGTCGACTGATTCTTTGGAGTTGCAGTGCTGCTACTTCCGAGACCTCAGCGCGGGCTGACGACCATGAGATGGAGGACGCAGCAACCTCAAAACCTGGTACTATATTCTTAACACCGTTTCTAGTCGACTGACTCATGATCTCTAATTCTGATTCTTTTCTGTAGCTCCATCCAATGTTGTTATCACTCTCCCTGATGATGATGAAGATGAGGAACCGCTGAAGCACAGAAGGAGTAGGAAAGCGTCTGCCGGCAGGGTGCCCCAGGATGTGACGGTGCCTGAAACTCTGGTCGCGGAGGAGGAGAACACCACTCGACACATTGTGTCCTTCGCAGATCCACTGACGAGTGCTCTGCAGCCCTCCCTCTTCACGACGCACCACGTCCCAGAGGACCAAGCTGGCGCCGCGAAGGAGGCGATACGCCAGGCAGGGATCATGACGGAGCAGTTGAAGACCATCCGGGATGCGAGCTAGGCAGCTTACGACGCCAGTTCCGCACTTCAAAGAAATGTTCAGGTCAGTCGACCACCGCTTGTTCTGTTAGGATATGCTATCAAAAACTTTTCTTTCCAGAATTTATAGTAATCACCCACTGGGTGTGTCGATTTAAACTCCGTGTTAGTGGGGGCACGCTGAGTGCACCCGCTGGGTGTAGTCCCCAAGGCTAAGGTCGACTGCTGGCAGTCGGCCTTAGGCTTTATAAGTTCAGTCTTTCCGTCATTTGACTATGGCGAATGGATTTCACAAACCGGTGGGGGCACGCTGAGTGCACCCACTGGGTGTAGTCCCCAAGGCTAAGGTCGACTGCTGGCAGTCGGCCTTAGGCTTTATAAGTTCAGTCTTTCCGTCATTCGACTATGGCGACTGGATTTCGCAAACCGGTGGGGGCACGCTGAGTGCACCCACTGGGTGTAGTCCCCGAGACTGTGGTCGACTGCTTGCAGTCGATTACAATCTTAAAGAATACATCTTGTTTTTTTTTGAGGTCGACTGGTCGACTCTGTCTTCAATAGGATTAGTGGGGGCACACTGAGTGCACCCACTGGGTGTAGTCCCCGAGACTACGGTCGAATGCTTGTATTCGACTGTAGTCTTAGAAACGCATGATTTTTCCTTTTCCACTCGGAAGTGAATTATCTTTGACATTTAGTCGATTGATTCTTCGCAGAGATCCTGTGACCTTGCGGCTCGCTACACTGAGCTGGAAAACAAGCACATTCAGCTCGAGCTGGATTTGAAGCTGGTTCAGGAGAATCTGACGAAGGCAAAGGAGGAGACCAAAGGTATGTTTGGTGAGACCTCGACGACTCCTTTTTCCCTTTATTTGTTTCAAAATCTGTTCTTGCTGTAACTTGCAGGTAAGGTGAAGGAGGCCCAATAGAAAAAAGACCTTGAACTAGCTGAGAAGATCAAGCTTGCTGACGAGAAATTAGCTTCAGTCACCAAGCTTGAACAAGAAAACACCAATCTGAAAGCTGCTCTTGGGAAGAAAAATGATCTGGAGGCCTTTCTGAGTGGTCTTGCCAAGAAGCTGTTCCTTACGCTTGAAGGTAAACCTTTACGCTCAACAATCATTTTCAACTGTGATTTTTCCATTCGACCATTGCCTTGACTCGGTGATCGCCCTTGCAGAATTTTGTCAAGACTTTGAAGAAGAGACTAGCCGGCTAGAACCAAACCTTGACCCCGTCAATTCTCCGGTGAACGACGAAGTTGCCATGAATGTTTTCCGACTGGAGTCCCGTGTTGCAGCTGTCGTGGACTATCTTGCAAGGCTGAAGGTCGCCACATCTCGCATCGACTCAACGCTCTGGCCCAGGGAGACACTCCAGGACGACCTTGAGTCGCTGATGTCTCGCTTGAACACGGTCCCTGGTCGAGTGCAGGAGTGGAAAAAGTCCTCGGCTCGGTGCGGTGCAGATATTGCTCTGTGTCTGGCTCGAGTCCACTGCAAAGATGCGCGAGAAGACAAGCTGGCGGCCCTTCGGGTAGCCAACACCAAGAAACACGACTTCAGGTCCTTTATGGAAACTTTCATTGCTGCTGCCCCTCGGATCGCAGATGGAATTGATCTTGATGAGTTTGTTGCACCTTCCAGCCCTCCACAGGAGGGGTTAAAAACTTCTTTTAAGCTCGACGCTTTAAATTTGCCTCGGTATGCCGAGTGGAGTTGTAACCGATAAAACTTAACAGGCTTAGCGCCTGAGCACTTTCGGTTCCTTTAGGTATCGTTCCGAACTTGAATTTTATGTTTGAATATGATTGCTTTTGGCTTGAAATGTCTTTTGCAGGTTCAAAGCAAGACGCTCACTGCAGTCGACTTATTCCTTAATCCACTTAGGATTTTTATATCTTAGGCGAGCACTGGGCTGCAGCTAAGCCTCCGAGTGAGAGGTTTGCTCTTCACTCGGTAGGATTTTTATATCTTAGGCGAGCACTGGGCTGCAGCTAAGCCCCCGAGTGAGAGGTTTGCTCTTCACTCGGTAGGATTTTTATATCTTAGG
>NC_057806.1:508988215-508989550 GCF_018294505.1 Triticum aestivum | reverse complement strand
AATCTGATCTTGCTGTAACTTGCAGGTAAGGTGAGGGAGGCCGAACGGAAGAAGGACCTTGAACTAGCTGAGAAGATCAAGCTTGTTGACGAGAAGTTAGCTTCAGTCGCCAAGCTTGAGCAAGAAAATGCCAATCTGAAAGCTGCTCTTGGGAAGAAAAAAGATCTGGAGGCCTTCCTGAATGGTCTTGCCAAGAAGCTGTTTCTTATGCTTGAAGGTAAATCTCTATGCTCGGCGATCATTTCCAACCGTGGTTTTTCCATTCGACCATTGCCTTGACTCGGTGATCATCCTTGCAGAATTTTGTCAAAACTTTGAAGAAGAAACTAGCCGGCTGGAACCAAACCTTGACCCCGTCAATTCTCCGATGGACGACGAAGCTGCCATGAATGTTTTCCGACTGGAGTCCTGTGTTGCAGCTGTCGTGGACTATCTTGCAAGGCTGAAGGTCGCCACATCTCGCATCGACTCGACGCTCTGGCCCGGGGAGACTCTTCAGAATGACCTCGAGTCGCTGATGGCTCGCTTGAACACGATCCCTGGTCGAGTGCAGGAGTGGAAAAAATCCTCGGCTCGGTGCGGTGCAGATGTTGCTCTATGTCTGGCCCGAGTTCACTGCAAAGATGCGCGAGAAGACAAGCTGGCGGCCCTCCGGGTGGCCAACACCAAGAAACACGACTTCAGGTCCTTTATGGAAACTTTCCTTGCGGCTGCCACTCGGATCGCAGATGGGATTGATCTTGATGAGTTTGTTGCACCTTCCAGCCCTCCACAGGAGGGGTAAAAAACTTCTTCTAAGCTCGACGCTTTAAATTTGCCTCGGTATGCCGAGTGGAATTGTAACCGATAAACCTTAACGGGCTTAGCGCCTGAGCACTTCCGGTTCCTTTAGGTATCGATCCGAACTTGAATTTGTCGTTTGAATATGATTGCTCTTGGCTCGAAATGTCTTTTGCAGGTTCAAAGCAGGGAGCTTACTGCAATCAACTTATTCCTTAATCCACTTAGGTGAGCGCTGGGCTGCAGCTAAGCCTCCGAGTGGAAGTCTGGCTTATCACTCGGAAGGATTTTCATAACTTGGGCGAGCACTGGGCTGCAGCTAAGCCCCCGAGTGAGAGGTTTGCCCTTCACTCGGTAGGATTTCGATAACTTAGGCGAGCACTGGGCTGCAGCTAAGCCCCCGAGTGAGAGGTTTGCTCTTCACTCAGTAGGATTTTTATATCTTAGGCGAGCACTGGGCTGCAGCTAAGCCCCCGAGTGAGAGGTTTGCTCTTCACTCGGTAGGATTTTCATAACTTAGGCGAGCACTGGGCTGCAGCTAAGCCCCCGAGTGAG
>NC_057806.1:508972986-508988205 GCF_018294505.1 Triticum aestivum | reverse complement strand
CTTCACTCGGTAGGATTTTTATATCTTAGGCGAGCACTGGGCTGCAGCTAAGCCCCCGAGTGAGAGGTTTGCTCTTCACTCGGTAGGATTTTTATATCTTAGGTGAGCACTGGGCTGCAGCTAAGCCCCCGAGTGAGAGGTTTGCTCTTCACTCGGTAGGATTTTCATAACTTAGGCGAGTACTTGGACTGCAGCTAAGCCTCCGAGTGGAAGTCTGGCTTACCACTCAGTAGGATTTTGATAACTTAGGCGAGTACTGGGACTGCAGCTAAGCCTCCGAGTGGAAGTCTGGCTTACCACTCGATAGGATTTTCATAACTTAGGCGAGTACTTGGACTGGAGCTAAGCCTCCGAGTGGAAGTCTGGCTTACCACTCGGTAGGATTTCATTTAATCTTAGGCGAAACGGATTCACAGCTAAGCCTCCGAGTGGGAGTCTGGCTCACCACTCGGTAAGGATTTTTACAAACTTAGGCGAAACGGATTCGCGGCTAAGTCACCCACTGAGGGGAAAGTTTTATTGGACAAAATAAAAAGTGACAAAAATTATGGAGGAACTATGACACTATTATTTTGAAATCCATGAACTACAGGAGTACTTTATTGCAACTCATCCGAGTGATAAACTTAAGTGTAAAATGGGCGGAGTAGTTCCGCGTTCCAAGCTCGGGGCTCGTCGATATTATGTTCGACGTTGTAAAGACGGTACGCCCCGTTGTGGAGAACTTTGGTGATGATGAAGGGTCCTTCCCAAGAAGGAGCAAGCTTGTGATGTTTCTTCTGATCCACTCGGAGAACTAAATCTCCTTCCTGGAAGGATCGACCCCTCACATTTCTGGCGTGGAAACGACGCAAATCTTGTTGGTAGATGGTCGATCGGATCAGAGCCATCTCCCTTTCTTCCTCTAAAAGGTCGACTGCGTCCTGCCGCGCTTGTTCAGCTTCTGCTTCGTTGTAGATCTCAACTCGAGGAGCATTGTGGAGAAGATCACTCGGCAAGACTGCTTCAGCTCCGTAGACCAAGAAGAATGGAGTTCTTCCGGTCGATCGATTAGGTGTGGTCCGCAGTCCCCAAAGCACCGAGGGAAGTTCGTCGACCCACGCTCCAGCTGCATGCTTGAGATCACGCATTAGTCGGGGTTTCAATCCCTTGAGAATCAGGCCATTGGCTCGCTCTGCTTGTCCATTCGTCTGCGGATGGGCGACTGAAGCGTAGTCGACTCGTGTGCCTTGAGAGTTGCAGAAATCCCTGAATTCCTTCGAGTCAAAGTTCGACCCATTATCCGTAATGATGCTGTGCGGGACTCCATATCTGAATATCAGTTCCCTGATGAAGCTAACAACAGTACCGGCGTCAAGGTTCTTGATCGGTTTAGCCTCAATCCACTTGGTGAACTTGTCGACTGCCACCAGTACATGCGTGAAGCCACTTCGACCTGTTCTCAAAGGACCGACCATGTCCAACCCCCATACTGCGAAAGGCTAGACGAGTGGAATGGTCTTCAGAGCTGATGCAGGCTTGTGCGACATATTCGAGTAGAACTGACATCCTTCGCACTTATCCACTATTTCCTTTGCCATCTCATTCGCCTTTGGCCAGTAAAATCCGGCTCGGTATGCTTTGGCCACGATGGTCCAAGAGGACGCATGATGACCATAGGTCCCCGAGTGGATATCATTAAGGATGATTCGACCTTCTTCTGGTGTTATGCACTTCTGACCAACTCCAGTCGCGCTTTCTCTATATAACTGTCCTTTGATTACGGTAAAGGCTTTAGATCGACGGACGATCTGTCGGGCCTCTTCCTCATCCTCCGGAAGCTCTTTTCTCAGGATATACGCGATATACGGAACTGTCCAGTCGGGAATGACCACCAAGACCTCCATGACGAAGTCGACCACTGCTGGGACTTCAACCTCAGTCGGATCTGTGGCACTCTTGGGCTGTGGAGCTTCTTCGGTGAAAGGATCTTCTTTGACTGACGGAGTGTGTATATGCTCCAAGAACACACCACTCGGAATGGCTCCTCTCTTGGAACCTATCTTCGCTAGATCATCAGCTGCTTGATTTTTCAGTCGGGGTATATGATGGAGCTCCAACCCCTCGAACTTCTTTTCCAGCTTCCTCACTACACTGCAGTATCCAGTCATGGCTGGGCTTCTCACGTCCCACTCCTTCATCACTTGGTTGACCACTAAATCTGAATCGCCATAGACCATCAGGCGACGGACGCCGAGTGAAATGGCCATGCGCAATCCGTATAAGAGGGCCTCATACTCTGCCTCATTGTTGGAGGAATCAAAGTGAATCTGGAGCACATATCTGAGCTTATCTCCTCTGGGGGAAACCAGGACAACCCCAGCACCGGAACCATTCAACATCTTAGAGCCATCAAAAAACATGGTCCAATGCTCCGAGTGAACTTTAGTCGGCTGCTGCTGTTCAATCCACTCGGCGAGGAAATCTGCTATTGCCTGGGGCTTAATGGTTTTCTTTGCCTCAAACTTGATATCAAGGGGAAGAAGTTCAATCGCCCATTTCGCCACTCGACCAGTTGCATCTCTGTTGTGCAAAATCTCTGATAGTGGAGCGTCGCTGACGACTGTGATGGAACGATCAGAGAAATAATGAGGAACCTTCTTTGTGGTCATGTATACTCCATACACAAGCTTCTGATAATGAGGATATCTCTGCTTGGATGGAGTCAAGACTTCAGACAAATAATACACTGGGCGCTGAACTTTGAAAGCTTTTCCTTCTTCTTCCCGCTCGACCGTAAGCACTGTACTGACGACTTGTCCTGTGGCTGCGATATAAAGCAACAGAGGCTCTTTGCTGATCGGAGCAGCAAGCACCGGCTGGGTGGAGAGCAGAGCTTTTAGCTCGGCAAACGTTGCATCAGCTTCTGGAGTCCACTCGAACTTGTCTGCCTTCTTCATTAGTCGGTAAAGAGGCAATGGCTTTTCACCGAGTCGTGAGATGAATTGACTTAATGCGGCCAAGCATCTAGTAAGCTTCCGGACATCGTGCACTCGCACAGGGCGTTTCATTCGGAGAATAGTGCCGATCTTTTCTGGATTAGCGTCGATCCCTCGCTCGGAAACGAGAAAACCGAGTAACTTGCCACCAGGAACTCCGAATGTGCACTTTGATGGATTGAGCTTGATATCATACCTTCTGAGGTTGGCAAATGTTTCGGCGAGGTCAGCGAGCAGGTCGGAACCTTTTCATGACTTGACGATGATATCATCCATATACGCTTCCACATTCCGACTGATTTGAGTGAGTAGACACTTCTGAATCATTCACATAAATGTGGCTCCGACATTCTTGAGGCCGAATGGCATGGTGATATAGCAGAAGCACCCGAACGGAGTGATGAAAGCTGTTTTTACCTCGTCGGGTCCGTACAGACGGATCTGGTGGTACCTGGAGTAGGCGTCTAGAAAAGACAATCTCTCG
The DNA here is from genome assembly GCF_018294505.1 of Triticum aestivum. Classification (NCBI taxonomy): domain Eukaryota; kingdom Viridiplantae; phylum Streptophyta; class Magnoliopsida; order Poales; family Poaceae; genus Triticum; species Triticum aestivum. Next base: position 508,984,743 of record NC_057806.1, on the reverse strand, counting down.
CATCCCGCGGTCGAGTCAACAATTTGATCTATGCGAGGGAGAGGAAAATGATCTTTCGGGCAGGCCCGGTTGATGTGCTTGAAATCAATGCACATTCGGAGCGATTTGTCCTTCTTAGGAACCATGACGACATTAGCGAGCCATTCGGAGTGGTATATCTCTCGGATAAATCCTGCCGCCAACAGTCGAGCCACTTCCTCACCAATGGCTTTTCTCTTCTGGACGGCGGACCGCCGAAGATGCTCTTTGACTGGTTTTGCTGATGAGTCGACTCTTAGGCGATGCTCAGCCAGTCCCCTGGGAACACCTGGCATGTCAGCGGGCTTCCATGCAAAAATGTCCCAGTTCTCACGGAGGAACTGGATGAGCGCTTCTTCCTATTTCGGGTCGAGTGTTGTGGAGATGTGGGTCGGGGCTGCATCGGGGTCGGTCGGGTGAATGTGAACAGGCTTCGTCTCACCGGACGACTGAAATGCAGATTCTGTGGCGGGTTTCTTGGATCGCAGCAAATCGCTCGGATCTGCGTTTTGCTTGTATTCTTCAAACTCGACCGCTGTCACCTGGGAATCAGCAATTTTGAGCCCTTCTGAAAGCACTCTTCTGCCTTTTTCCGATCACCGGTGACAGTGATCACTCCTTTGGGGCCGGGCATCTTCAATTTGAGGTACACATAACATGGTCGAGCCATGAACCGTGCATAAGCTGGTCTCCCCAAAATGGCATGATATGCACTCTGAAAATCCACGACCTCAAACGTCAACTTCTCTTTGCGAAAATGTTTCGAATCACCAAACACCACGTCCAGAGCTATTTGGCCGAGTGACTCGGCTTTCTTCCCTGGTATAACTCCATGAAAGCTCATGTTACTGGTGCTTAGTCGGGACATCGGAATGCCCATTCCTTTCAGTGTGTCTGCATACAACAAATTCAGCCCGCTACCACCGTCCATCAACACTTTTGTCAGTCGAGTGCCTTCGACAACTGGATCGACCACCAAAGCTTGCCTCCCAGGGGTGGCAATATGAGTCGGGTGATCAGATTGGTCGAATGTGATGGGTGTTTGGGACCATCTCAGATAATTTGCTTTTGCTGGGGTAACCATGTTCACCTCGCGGTTAATGACTTTCAATCGACTCTTGCTTTCCACATCTGCAAAGATCATCAGAGTGGAGTTGACATGCGGATATCCTTCCTCACTGTCCTCCTTGTCTTCGGCCTTGTCCGACTCCTTTTCCTTGTCTTTAGACTATTTTCCTTGAGACTGCTGGATCAGGAGTCGACATTGGCGAGTGGTATGCTTTGGGTAAATAATATTCCCCTCTTCGTCTTTCTTCGTGTGGATGTGACATGGCATATCCATCACGTTGTTCCCTTCTTTATCCTTTACCTTCTTAGGGTTCTAGGATCCTTTTGGTTTCCCTTTAAACTTTCCATGAGTCACGGCCAGAGCCTCTCCAGGAGCTGCCGGTTCAGCCTTCCGCTTCTGTTTCCGACTGGTGTTTCCCTTCTCTGACTGGCTCGGCTTGTGCTTGCCGCTTCGGAGTCGGTCTTCTTCTTCGTCGTTGGTGTACTTGGTAGCAATTTCCATCATCCGACTCAAGGTCATGTCTCCGGTTCGACCAAATTTCAAACTCAATTCTCTGTTCTTGACACCATCGTTGAAGGCGCAGACTGCCTGATGATCAGACACATTCTCCACAGTATGGTGCAAAGTGATCCATCTCTGAATATAGTCCCTGAGAGTCTCATCGGTCTTCTGCACGCAGACTTGCAGCTCCGTCAATCCAGCCGGTCGCTTGCAAGTTCCTTCAAACGTTCTGATGAACACTCGGGACATATCTTCCCAAGTGTAAATGCTGCTAGGAGGTAACTGATTCAACCACGCTCTGGCAGAACCTTCCAACATGAGGGGCAAATGCTTCATGGCCACCTCGTCATTCCCACCACCAATCTGAACCGCCACTCGGTAGTCCTCAAGCCAAGTTTCAGGCTTAGACTCACCGGTGAACTTGCTGACTCCTGTTGCCAACCTGAAATTGGGAGGAATCACTGCGGCTCTGATAGCTCTGTTGAAACATTCCAGACCAAAAACGTGCACTCGACTGCTCGTGGGCGCATCTCTGTCGAGTCCACCTCGATGGGCTCTGTTCCGGTCGACCAAGCCTTGCACGATAATGGATCGCGCGTCGAATCCTGGTTCTCTGGGGTCGACTGGAACTCTTTGCCCCGCACTGAGCTGACGTCTGTCATCTTGCTGCCGAGGAGCGTAAGACCCACCCCTCGGAGGGGAAGTGGGCACTCGACGCCTATCATCTCGGTCGTGTCGGTCTCCATATTGGTCTCGCCGATTCTCGCGCCCTTCACGCTGCGGAGGCGATCTGGGACTGTGAGCCGACTGAACCGTATTCGCAGCGACGAATCGACTGTGAATTCTGTTGCGCGACTGCGACACGGCTGAATTCTGGTCTCCTGCTGCCCGGAGCAGATCCCTGATCTGCATCAAGCCTCTGCCAGCTTCCGATTGAGAGGGCTGGATGGACTCTGCTATACGGGTCGCAACTGCTAAATTCTGGATTGGGGTTCGATATACCTGAGTTGGCGGGAAGAGTTGACGCCGATTGGCGTCAGGAACTCGTTGCCGCGCGCGCTCGTCGAGTGCTCGCTGAAGATTCTCCAGGCGAGTGCGTTCGGCCAAATTGGCCAAACGTGCCTCCTCCAAGGCGCGAGCCTCGGGGGTTTCTCCTGCGATGGGCGCCAACTGTCGTGGATCTAAATCTGACAGTAGAGTGGGGGGTAGGTATGGAGAGGCAAGGTCCTAGCTATGGAGAAGTTGTAAACACAAGAGGTGTACGAGTTCAGGCCCTTCTCGGAGGAAGTAAAAGCCCTACGTCTCGGAGCCCGGAGGCGGTCGAGTGGATTATGTGTATATGGATTACAGGGTGCCGAACCCTTCTGCCTGTGGAGGGGGGTGGCTTATATAGAGTGCGCCAGGACCCCAGCCAACCCACGTAATGAAGGGTTTAAAGTACATTAAGTCCGGGGCGTTACTGGTAACGCCCCACATAAAGTGTCTTTACTATCATAAAGTCTACTTAATTACAGACCGTTGCAGTGCAGAGTGCCTCTTGACCTTCTGGTGGTCGAGTGAGTCTTCGTGGTCGAGTCCTTCAAGTCAGTCGAGTGAGTCCCTCATAGGACGATTGGAAGGTGATCTCTTCTAAGGGTGTCCTTGGGCAGGGTACTTAGATCAGGTCTGTGACCCTACCCTAGGTACATGACTCCATCAGGAGGCTTCTCCAATTATTTAATGCTTTGCCTGATCATTCTCTTAAGAAAAATGAAATACTTGATATCTTTTATAATGGACTAACCGATGCTTCCAGAGACCACCTAGATAGTTGTGCTGGCTGTGTTTTCAGGGAAAGAACACCTGATGAATCTGAAATTCTATTGAATAATATGTTGACTAATGAAAATATTTGGACACTTCCTGATCCAATTCCTGATGCAATTCCTGAACCAACTCCTAAGCCAACTCTGAAGGAAAGGGGTATTCTATCTCGCAGTCCTGAAGATATGCAGGAGGCAAAGAAATCTATGTAAGAAAAAGGTATTAAAGCTGAAGATGTTAAGAATTTACCTCCTATTGAAGAAATACATGGTCTTAATTTACCGCCTGTTGAAGAAATACATGGTCTTAATCCATCACCTATTGAAGAAATACATGGCCTTGATAACCCGACACAGGTAGTAAAGGTAAATTCTCTCTATAGATATGATAAAGCTGAAACCCTATTTACTAAGTCTGCTAGCCCATGCTTGGATGAGTTTGATGACTTTATGGTTAAAAAAGAAAACTTCAATGCTTATTTTGGTAGAGAATTAAAATGCAATGCTGATATGCTTGAACACTTGGGTGATTATATGTCTAATGTTAAAGGTGAACTTAAACTTATTAGTAAACATGCTTCTATGGTTACCACTCAAGTAGAACAAGTACTTAAAGCTCAGAATGATTTGCTAAATGAATTAAATAATAAGAATGATAATGATGTTAGAGTTATGACTCGAGGTGGTAAAATGACTCAGGAACCTTTGTATCCTGAGGTCCATCCTAAGAGAATTGAGCAAGATTCTGAGAGAAATAATATTGGTGCACCTAGTCCTTCTAAGAGGAAGAAAAAGAAAAATGATAGGACTATGCATGCTTCTAGTGAACCTGTTGCTGGCACACCTAAGAATCCTAATTATATTTCTATTTCTGATGCTGAAACACAATCTAGTAATGAACATGAACCTAGTAATAATGTTAATGATGATGTTCATGTTGATTCTCAACCTAGCAATGATAATGATGTAGAGATTGAACCTATTGTTGATCTTGATAACCCACAATCAAAGAATCAACGTTATGATAAGAGAGACTTTGTTGCTAGGAAGCACGGCAAAGAAAGAGAACCATGGTGTCGGTGTACTAGAGTAGGGGTACCCTAGTATCCCGAACTCGTGCACGGGCAGTTGCAGCGCCCCGCGGCAAGGCTTGCCGGACGACCGCCAGGGTCCTCCGTGGGTTCCCTTGGAGCCCCTTCAAGAACAAAGTATTTAAGATGAAGGGACAAGACCCCGGCAAGAGGAGCTTGCCGGGAAGGCCAACCAAGGCACCACAAGAAACTTGCCGCGACGCACCACACGTCCCGGCAAGATCCGGCGAGCGACAAGCTTCCGGACGCGACAAGACGACGACCCTGGCAAGGTATTTGCCGGGGGCCAGCTGCTACTCCATACCCGCGCTCCAGTGCACCCGCCCGCGTGTCGGCATGAGGCTTTCTCAGGGGCGCGTGGTGGGAACCTATGCAGCCAGGGATACGCGGTGGCAAGCAGAGATGAAGAGGATGCCATCGTGGCGAATGGTGGCACTCCTAACGGTCACTTTTTGCACTATTTAGGCAACTCAGACGGGCATTCAATGCCCCTGTCCCCTGCCGTCAGAGTTAGGTAGGATACACTGTGTCTACAGTAGCGGTAGGTGCAGCTACCGCATTCTTTTTCCATTTCTACCCCTCTCGTCTACGTTGCCACCTGTCGGTGACCCCTTGAGAGTATAAAAGGAGGCCCATGCGCAACATGGAAGGGGTTCGTCCGGTTAGTTGGTGGTTCGGCTCATTCGAAACACCAAAAACACTCCCACGCTCAGTCAGATAGCGTACATCGCTCCTGAGCAAGGATTCAATACAATCTAGCAAGCAGGAGTAGGGTTTTACGCATCCGTGCGGCCTGAACCTGGGTAAACTGCTCGTGTGTACCGCCTCGATCCGCTCTTTGCTCGACCTCCGCCCTCACCGAATCGAAAGGGGCTCGGTCCACCGATCCCCATAGGTGTTCGTGGATCAGTTTCCCCGACATCTTTGGCGCGCCAGGTAGGGGGGCGTCGAGATTGTGCGAACCCGATCCGGCGTGCACGCGAGCTATATCTTCATCGTCTTCATCGACATGCCACCGAAGAAGAAGGATTCGGAGGCAGATGTTCCGTCTGCGTCGCTTTCACCGCCTCTGGAGCAAACGGGTGGTGGAGTGGATGCCGGCGGAAGAATGGGCATCGACAAGGGAGCCCTCAGTGCGGCCAAGTCCAAGGACAAGGCGGCACAGACCTCGGTGTCCATGCGCGCATCGCGCCCCTCTCAGGAGGCGCGGGACCAGCAGCGTCATGGCGTTCGCAGCGCCATACGTCCGCTGGGCCAAGATCAAGCTGGTGGTTCTCGTGGCGATCAAGACCAACATACACGTCAACATGCTGGCTCGAGCGAAGTACGGTCGCCTGGACGGGGAACTGATCCTTCTAACGTGGTTAGGAGTCCGAGCACGCCCCACTCCTCGCACCGTTCACCTCCGCCGCCCACCACTCCAGCAGAAGCCTTGGCGCAAGCTCAACTGCTCCTAGACTATCCTCCGACGGCGGACAAGACCGACGAATGGAGGGCCACTATCCAGAGCCTCATCGGCTTCGCCAACAGCGACACTGCGCGGCAGCCAAGCACCTCGCTGCCGCGGCAGGACAGCCGGACACGAGCCGATGGCAACAAGACCGAGGGAGGTGCGACTTCCATGCACTCTCCACTACGAAGGCCAAAATCGCCGACTCGCCGGGTCCACCCCGACAGCGGCTCCACCGCGTCGTCGGACCCACGAGCTCGTCGCAACCAGCGCCAAGTTCTCCATGAACGACAACAAGAAGACGCTCGAACCCGCATCGAGCGCCAAAGAGAAGCGCGGCGTCAATCCGACAAGCGCGCTGGGCCCTCTGTTGACATGCATGCGCCAGGGGAACCAGGCGATCTGCCGTACGCGGTAGGTTGTCCTGCGTTCACCTGTGAGCTGCGGCAAGTCCAGTGCCCCAGCACAAAGAATTTCAAACCAGACGTACCAGAGAAGTACGACGACAAGACGCATCCGTCGGAGTTTCTCAGCATCTACACCATCACGGTGCAGGCTGCCGGGGGACGGGACGACAAGATCCTTGCCAACTACTTCCCGCTGGTACTCAAGCCCAATGTCAGGCGGCCACAAGCCACATGGCCAAGAGAGCGATCTTCATCTGCTCACGCTGAAGAGGGGAGGAGGCTCCCCGGAGAGAGTACAGGAGCAGGAGGATCCGACAGTGAGGATGCCGCCCCGACAAGGAAAGGCCGGCGGCGGAACAACAGAAGGAAAAAGGGCAAGGAAGTGCTAGCTGTCGAGCAGACCGGCAACGGAGGTGGTGCCAAGGAAGCTAAAGCTGGTGGCTCCGACAAGGAGGCCCAGCCTGTGGCAGCCGCCGACAAGCAGGACAGCTCCGGCAAGCAGTATTGTAAGATTCACCGCACCAAGGGTCACGATCTCCAGAACTGCAAGAAAGTCGAACAGCTTGTTGAGCAACAGAAATCTGAGTACGAGCGACGCGACAAGGAGAAGGCCCAGGAAGGAACTGGTGGATCCGGCAAGAAACGTCCCGGCCGAGGAGGACGCCGCGGCAAGGCCAAGCAGCGGCAAGGAGACAGACCTCCCCGCGGTCGCGACAAGGATGAAGTTGACGACGATGACAAAGACGTGGATGATGATGAGGCCGATGAGCAGGAATTTCAGAAAGCTACAGAGGTCCTGTGCGTTGACGGTGGTGCTTCTCTGCATACTTCGTACCGCCAACTCAAGCAGTGGATGCGGGAGGTTAATGCAGCGGAACCACCCGTAGAGTCACGCAAGCCTCTGAAATGGTCCAGCACGCCTATCATCTTCGGCATTGAGGATCACCCTGATCGCGTAACTGCGGTCGGGTGCTTGCCGATGTTGGTTTCACCAACTATCCGCAACCTCAAGGTCATGAAGATGCTAGTTGACGGCGGGGCCGGCTTGAATCTGGTCTCCTCCGTGGTCCTTCAGAAACTCCAGATCCCTGACAGCGAGCTCGAAGAGACCGGCACATTCCAAGGAATCAACCCGAGAAGGAGCAAGCCGAAGGGGAAGATCACGCTGCCGGTCACATTTGGCAGCGAGCTGAACTTCAGGACTGAGAGGGTCACGTTTGACGTTGCCGACTTTCCATTACCTTACAATGGAATCCTTGGCCGTCCGGCACTCGCCAAGTTCATGGCAGCATCTCACTATGCGTACAATATACTGAAAATGCCAAGCCCAATAAGTGTCATCTCTGTCCCTGGCGACAAGAAGGATGCTCTTATCTGTGCCGACAAGATCTACCGGGAAGCAGCAGCCGCAGCTGATCGCAACACACTTGCCGCTGAAGCTCCCGGGGGGAAGAAGAAGACAAAGTCCGGCAAGAGCTCTGATGCCCACTCCGGCAAGCGCACCTCTTCGGAGTGCTGCGCTACCGTCGAGGATGCACCATCGAGCTCCACCGGCAAGTGCAAGAAGACGATGGCAGCTCCACCCGAGACCAATAAGGTGTCCGCCAAGGAGGACGGCACTGGTGGTACCTTCACCATCAGTGCCACGCTTGACCCCAAATAGGAAAGCGCGCTCATTGCTTTCCTGTGGGCGAATGTCGACGTGTTTGCATGGCAACCGTCTGATATCCCCGGTGTTCCCAGGAAAGTAATTGAGCACCACCTAGCCATTTGTCCTCATGCTCGGCCCGTCAAGCAGAAAGTCAAGAAGCAAGCAGTGGAGCGCCAAGAGTTCATTGCAGAAGAGATCAGGAAATTGGAAGCAGCAGGCCTTGTCAGAGGAGTGCTCCATCCCACGTGGTTGGCCAATCCTGTAGTCGTGCGCAAGGCGAATGGGAAATGGAGGCTTTGTATAGACTTCACTGATGTCAATAAAGCTTGTCCCAAAGATCCATTTCCCTTGCCGCGCATTGACCAGATTGTTGACTCCACAGCTGGATGTGATTTGCTTTCATTTCTTGATGCATATTCAGGATACCATCAAATCTTCATGGCAGAAGAGGATGAAGAGAAAACCGCATTTATCACCCCATGTGGCACGTACTGCTTCATACGGATGCCTTTCAGTTTGAAGAATGCTGGATCAACATTCGCAAGGGTAGTCCACCGTGCTTTTGAGCCGCAAATGCACAAAAATGTGGAAGCCTACATGGATGATATAGTGGTCAAGAGCAAAAACAAGGCTACTCCGATTCAAGATCTAGATGAAACTTTTGCAAATCTGCGCAGGATCAACCTCAAGCTCAATCCCGAGAAGTGCGTGTTCGGAGTCCCTTCCGGCAAGCTTCTCGGGTTCTTTGTGTCACAGAGGGGGATTGAAGCCAATCCCGACAAGATCAAACCCATCGAGCAGATTGAAGCACCAAAGCACGTCAAGGATGTACGAAAGCTTGCCGGTTGCGTGGCTGCTCTCAGCAGATTTATCTCTAAGTCCGCAGAGCGCGCCTTGCCGTTTTTCAAAATATTGAAAAAGGCAGGTCCGATGAAATGGACTCCAGAAGCGGAGGCCGCGCTACAGGACTTGAAGAGGTACCTGTCCTCCACTCCAATACTTGTTGCACCTAAGCCACAAGAGAAGTTGCTGCTATATCTGGCAGCAACCAATCAAGTGGTTAGTGCTGCGTTAGTAGCGGAGAGGGAGGCAGATGATGAGCCAGCAACCACGGCAGTTCCATCCAGCGACAAGCAGGGGGCTTCGCCGACAAGCTCTGGTCCGGCAAGCTCTTGTCCCGACAAAGATGGATCTGCGCAGACATACAACGAGATGCAGAAGAGAATGGTGCAGCGCCCAGTTTACTTTGTCAGTTCCCTTCTGCAGGGAGCCAGATCAAGGTACTCTGGAGTGAAGAAGTTGCTTTTCAGCCTCCTCATGGCCTCGAGAAAGCTGCGCCATCACTTCCAAGCACATGAGATCACAGTCGTCACTCGCTTTCCGCTGAAAAGGATACTGCAAAATCCAGAAGCAACAGGCAGGATTGTCGAGTGGGCGCTGGAACTGTCAAGCTTTGGCCTCAAGTTTGAGAGCACTTCAACTATCCAAAGCAGAGCATTAGCAGAGTTCATAGCAGAGTGGACGCCAACCCCAGACGAAGAAATTCCAGAGACAAGCATCCCCATCAAAGAGACAAGCAAGGAGTGGCTGATGTACTTTGATGGTGCCTTCTCGCTGCAAGGCGCCGGTGCAGGCGTGCTGCTTGTCGCACCCACCGGAGAGCACCTCAAGTACGTAGTCCAGATGCACTTTCCCAAAGAGCAAGCAACCAACAATACTGCAGAGTATGAAGGATTGCTTGCCGGTCTCGGAATCGCGGCAGACCTTGGGATCAAGAAGCTCATTGTCAGGGGTGACTCACAGCTTGTCGTCCGCCAAGTGAACAAGAATTACCAGAGTCCGTTCATGGAAGCATATGTTGATGAAGTGAGGAAGCTAGAAGAGCACTTTGACGGCCTACAAATGGAGCATATCCCAAGAGCTCAGAATGACATTGCTGATGGCCTGTCGAAGTGCGCCGCACTAAAAGTACCTGTGGAACCAGGGATCTTTGTGCTCAAGTTGACTCAACCATCCATAACACCATCAACTGGACAAAGCAAGAAGAGGAAGTTGGTTTCCGGTGACTACTTTCCGGCAGAGCTCCCCGAAGCCGCCGCCAAGAAAGTCCCCAAGATCAACACCAAGGATGCTGAGGGGCAGTATGCTCCGGCAAACCTCATGGTTTGTTCCGTCGAAGCAAACGCTCCCGACAAGTTTTGCTCCGGCGAGCTTGCCGGGGAACATCAAGCTCCGGCAGGGCCGCAAGTCCTTGCCGTAGAAGCGGATGTTCCCGCAGCAGCAGATATGCCTTTAGTCCTTGTTGTCGAGCCACAAGCTCCAGCATGGGCACAGCAGATTGTCCATTTCCTTTAGATAGGAGAGCTTCCCGAAGAGCAAGAAGAAGCGGAAAGAGTAGCCCGGCAGTACAGAAGAAGACTCAACGGTGTGAAATTGAAGTGTATTCGCCGGGAAGAGGGACAAAAGCTGTTGGCAGAGATACATGGAGGCATATGTGGCCACCACATAGGCGCAAGGGCACTTGCCGGCAAGGATTTCCGGCAAGGCTTCTTTTGGCCGTCAGCCCTCCAGGATGCTACTGCACAAGTAACCAAGTGTGAAGCGTGCCAGTTCCACTCCAAACAGATACACCAGCCAGCTCAAGCTCTCCAGACGATCCCTTTATCCTGGCCATTTTCGGTCTGGGGGCTCGATATCCTCGGCCCCTTCCCCCGAGTTGTCGGGGGCTTTGAGTACTTGTACGTCGCAATCGACAAGTCCACAAAGTGGCCGGAAGTGCAGCCAGTGAGGAAGGTAACAGCACAGTCAACAGTCAAGTTCTTCAGGTCGATTGTTTGCCGTTTCGGGATCCCTAACAGGATCATCACCGACAACGGCACGCAATTCACGAGCCGCACCTTCATGCAGTACGTCCAAGACCTTGGCGCCAAGGTCTGCTTCGCTTCTGTTGCTCATCCAAGAAGCAACGGTCAAGCAAAGAGGGAAAATGTTGAAGTGCTGCGCGGGCTCAAGACCAGAACTTTTGACAGGCTGCACAAGTGCGGAAAGAACTGGATCGAGGAGCTGCCGGTGGTTCTTTGGTCAATCAGAACGACACCAAATCAAGCCACTGGCCAGACACCTTTCACTCTAGTCTATGGAGCAGAGGCAGTTCTCCCCACGGAACTCGTATACGGGTCACCTCAAGTGCTCGCTTATGATGAGCTTGAGCAAGAGCAGCTGCGGCAAGACGACGCGCTGTTCCTTGAGGAAGATCGTCTTCAGGCTGCTGTACGAGCTGCTCGATACCAGCAAGCTTTGCGCCGCTATCATAGCCGCAAAGTTAAAGCCAGAAGCTTCGAGGAAGGCAACCTTGTTCTTCGGCGCATTCAATCCGCCAAGAATTTCAACAAGTTGACGCCGAAGTGGGAAGGCCCTTATCGGGTAAGACGAGTCACGAGGCCTGGCGCTGTCCGCCTTGAGACCGAAGATGGCGTTCCTGTGAACAACTCCTGGAACATAGAACATCTTCGTAAGTTTTTCCCGTAAGGCGCGGTTGCCGGAACCCCGTTCCGGCAACCACCTTTTGTACAAGTCTTGCCGCTGTTGCATGTAATCCTTTGTACAAAGCCGGGCGCAGATCCCGTGTAGAAGTAAAACCCCATGTGCTCCGCACAGCTTGTCCATTTCATGCATTAGTTCCTTTCTTGCATGCAATTATCTGACACTTTGTGCAGCACCTACACCCGGTAAGCAGTAACGAGCCGAAGAGCTCCATACTATTATTTT